>NW_022631013.1:931512-1223219 GCF_010015895.1 Lontra canadensis | reverse complement strand
AGAAAAACTGAAAGCTTTTCCGCTAAGGTCAGGAACACGGCAGGGATATCCGTTATCACCACTGCTATTCAACATAGTACTAGAAGTCCTAGCCTCAGCAGTCAGACAACAAAAGGAAATTAAAGGCATCCAAATCAGCAAAGAAGAAGTCAAATTATCACTCTTTGCAGATGATATGATACTATATGTGGAAAACCCAAAAGACTCCACTCCAAAACTGCTTGAACTTGTATAGGAATTCAGTAAAGTGTCAGGATATAAAATCAATGCACAGAAGTCAGTTGCATTTCTCTACACCAACAACAAGACAGAAGAAAGAGAAATTAAGGAGTCAATCCCATTTACAATTGCACCCAAAACTATAAGATACCTAGGAATAAACCTAACCAAAAAGGCTAAGAATCTATACTCAGAAAACTATAAAGTACTCATGAAAGAAATTGAGGAAGACACAAATAAATGGAAAAATGTTCCATGCTCCTGGATTGGAAGAATAAATATTGTGAAAATGTCTATGCTACCTAAAGCAATCTACACATTTAATGCAATTCTTATCAAAGTACCATCCATTTTTTTCAAAGAAATGGAACAAATAATCCTAAAATTTATATGGAACCAGAAAAGACCGCGAATAGCTAAAGGAATATTGAAAAAGAAAGCCAAAGTTGGTGGCATCACAATCCCAGACTTCAAGCTCTATTACAAAGCTGTCATCATCAAGACAGCATGGTACTGGCACAAAAACAGACACATAGATCAATGGAACAGAATAGGGAGCCCAGAAATAGATCCTTAACTCTATGGTCAACTAATCTTCGACAAAGCAGGAAAGAATGTCCAATGGAAAAAAAAAAAAACCTCTTCAATAAATGGTGTTGGGAAAATTGGACAGCCACATGCAGAAAAATGAAATTGGACCATTTCCTTACACCGCATACGAAAATAGACTCAAAATGGATGAAGGACCTCAATGTGAGAAAGGAATCCATCAAAATCCTTGAGGAGAACACAGGCAGCAACCTCTTCGACCTCAGCTGCAGCAACATCTTCCTAGGAACATCGCCAAAGGCAAGGGAAGCAAGGGCAAAAATGAACTATTGGGATTTTATCAAGATCAAAAGCTTTTGCACAGCAAAGGAAATAGTTAACAAAACCAAAAGACAACTGACAGAATGGGAGATATTTGCAAATGACTATCAGGTAAAGGGCTAGTGTCCAAAATCTATGAAGAACTTATCAAACTCAACACCCAAAGAACAAATAATCCAATCAAGAAATGGGCAGAAGACATGAACAGACATTTCTGCAAAGAAGACATCCAGATGGCCAACAGACACATGAAAAAGTGCTCCATATCACTAGGCATCAGGGAAATACAAATCAAAACCACAATGAGATATCACCTCACACCAGTCAGAATGGCTAAAATGAACAAGTCAGGAAATGACAGATGCTGGCGAGGATGCTGGCGAGGATGGGAACCCTCCTACACTGTTGGTGGGAATGTAAGCTTGTGCAACCACTCTGGAAAACAGCATGGAGGTTCCTCAAAATGTTGAAAGTAGAACTACCCTATGACCCAGCAATTGCACTGCTGGGTATTTACCCTAAAGATACAAACGTAGTGATCCGAAGGGGCACGTGCTCCCCAATGTTTATAGCAGCAATGTCTACAATAGCCAAACTATGGAAAGAACCTAGATGTCCATCAACAGACGAATGGATAAAGAAGATGTGGTATATATATACAATGGAATACTATGCAGCCATCAAAAGAAATGAAATCTTGCCATTTGCGACGATGTGGATGGAACTAGAGGGTATCATGCTTAGCGAAATAAGTCAATCGGAGAAAGACAACTATCATATGATCTCCCTGATATGAGGGAGAGGAGATGCAACATGGGGGTTAAGGTGGTAGGAGAAGAGTAAATGAAGCAAGATGGGATTGGGAGGGAGACAAACCATAAGTGACTCTTAATCTCACAAAACAAACTGAGGGTTGATGGGGGGAGGGGGGTTGGGAGAGGGGGGTTGGGGTTATGGACATTGGGGAGGGTATGTGCTATGGTGAGTGCTGTGAAGTGTGTAAACCTGGCGATTCACAGACCTGTACCCCTGGGGATAAAAATATATGTTTAAAAAAAATAAAATTTATAAAAAAAAAAAAGAAGAAGTGGAAATGTAGGGTTGAAAAGTAAATGAAGGAGGCTCTCTATCTCCTTGTAATTGCTCTAACAGAAAATTCTTATTTTTTAGTAATTTTTATTAGAAATTTATTTTCATATGTTTTAATTTATGCTAATATATCTCATAAATATCTCACTATAATTTTTATTTTGAGAAATCTAAGTATGATTGGGAGTAAATATCTTTCCATGTAAGAGCCATTTTGATATGTATTTTTGGGAATTCTTTCTATCTTTACCCATTTCTTTTCTCTGTTGGGTAGGACCTCAACGTGAGGTGTTCTTTATAATTAGTGCCCCAAATTTCTTTTATCAATTCCCTTTTGCTTTTCTGGGGTGTTTTACTATGGGAAGTTTTAAAGACATCTTAAATAGTCAAAATCATCTATCTTTTATTCATTGCATCTTGATTTTGAATCATAGGTAGAAAACCATCTCCTATACCTACATTACCGACAAATTTACTAGTGTTTTCTTCTAGTATTTGCATAGTTTTATTATTATTATTTTACTTTTAGATCCCTGATTCACTTAAAGTTTATTCTTGTGTGTAATGTAAGGTGAGGATTGAATTTCCTTGATGGTTAGTCATTTACCATGGTTCTATTTTTCTTTAAAGTTCACCTTTGAGATACTGTGGACTCTGAGAAACAAACTCAGGGTTTTAGAGGGGAGGGGAGTGGCGAGTTGGGTGAGACTGGTCGTGGATATTACAGAAGGTTCGTATTACATGGAGAACTGGGTGTGGTGCATAAACAATGAATTTTGGAACACTGAAAAAAAAAATTTAAAGTCCACCTTTGCTCAAGTGATTCAAAATGCTACCATCATCAGATATTAAATATCTGTATGTGCTTTGGCTTATTTCTGGGCTTTTTATTCAATTCCACTGTTTAGTCTATTCATGCACAAGAACATACTATTTCTACTACCAAGGTTTTAATGGCTGGGAGTTTTGTCCGCCATCACAGGTTTTTGTTTTAGTGTTTTCACAGCTTGTCTTGAATGTTAGTCTATGTCAGTTTTACATCATATAATGTTCATTTATATGTCAATTTTAGTAACTTTAGTAACTTCTCTAGTTGGATTGAGAAGTAAAACTTGCTAGTATTTTTATTTGGATTGAATTCAATTTATAAATTAATATGAAGATGACTTTGCAATTGTTGACTTTTTTCAGTCAAGTTTTTCATTATTTTTTTTTTTTTGCAGTATTAAAGTTTACCTTGGATTATTCACTACTTTGTGCTTCGCTTATACACTTACGATTGGTCTCAGAAGTGGGGAGCAGTTTTGTGGGACTGAGCCCTTAACCTTTGGGCTTGTACTAATTACAAGTAATTGGTGTCCAAATGAATTAAATTGTAGGACACCCAGTTGGAGTCTGCAAAGAAATGAAGAACTGTTTGGTGTGAAAAACGCAAACATTTGGTATCAAAGTTTTGTTTTGTTTTTTTTTAAGATTTTTAAATTTCTTTGGCAGACAGAGATCACAAGTAGGCAGAGAGGCAGGCAGAGAGAGGAGGAAGCAGGCTCCCCGCCAAGCAGAGAGCCGGATGTGGGGCTTGATCATGACCTGAGCCAAAGGCAGAGGCTTTAACCCACTGAGCTACCCAGGTGCCCCTCAAAGTTTTGAGAGAGTAGAGAAAAATACATTTTCCTTGCTCATATACAGGGACAGTCTAAAAAACTTTCTTGTGCTTTATTTTCAAGTGTGAATAAAAAATATAGACCAAAATACATTTTTAAAAAGCCTCATATAGGGATGCCTGGGTGGCTCAGGTGTTTAAGCATCTGACTTTTGATTTCAACTCAGGTCCTGATCTCAGGGTCCTGATCTCAGTGTCGTGAGATTGAGCCCCATGTCAGGCTCCACATTCAGTATGGAGTCCACTTGAGATTCTTTCTCTTCTTCTCCCTCTGCCCCTCCCCTTGTGCATGCTCTCTCTCTCTCTCAAATAAATAAATCTTTAAAAAAGCTTCACATAAATATTAGAATAACAAAAAAAGGAAAACAAAAAAGAAGAAAGGACAATGGAAGGAGTAGAAGAATATTGCCAATAATTATAATTAATACCTCATAGAGACAGGGAGATATTTATATGCATGAAATAAGAACAGAAGTTACTGTGGAAAAATCAGAAGGTAAACTATAACCCTGGAAAAGTAAAGTGTATAAGCAGGAAAATAAAAGTTTAATGAAAGGCTCAAAATATGCAGCTGAGAAATCCCAAAGTGGAACCTGGAAGGCAAGGGCTGCAAAACAGGGTAGAAAAGTAAAAATCAAACAGGCATTGCAGGAAGGGCAATATCTGATTAATTGGAGTTTGAGAAGGAAAAAACAATGAAACCGTTAGAAGATAAATTATCCTAGAAAATGAGTTTCTATACTTAAACACTCTGGGTTTTCCAAATCACTACAATAAGTGCAATTTCAGGATGCCAGATATAAAGGTATCTTTAGAAATTCCAGAGAGAGATTGGATTCATTGCTTTTGGTTGTTTTGTTGAGGAAAGAAAAATGAGACTATATGCAACTTTGGTGTTATAATTGCTCCATTTATATAAGTTTTCAATTTCAGTTAGTTCTTACTGTTTGCATAAAGATTCCCAAAATACCTAATATTGCATATGTCCATTGTCACTTTCATTTGTAGAATAAGAATTTGAGATTATGGGTGTATGCTGAGTACAATTAACACTTACATATTAAGTTCTCCAAACATAGTATTGCATGTATGGAGCCATATAGTTATGATGGAAAGAGGGCCTAGATTTGGATCTCTGCTCCAATTCTTGCTGAACCAGTCAATTGCTTTCATGAAACTCAGAATAATAGTACTTTTCCTGCCTTACCTCGCATTACTCTCAAATGAACTGATGACCATAAAAACCATTTTATAAGAATGCTATGCAAATATTCTCTTATCTAAATAATATAGCCTACATTTCCTCATCTTTAAAATATCTTCACTTTAAAAGATCTATCCACAATAAACTAGACAGGAACTGCTCTTCCCAAATCACCCTCATCTCAAATTTAAGTCTATACTCATGCATATGCTGCATTATCAGCCTCAGTTATCAGGAAATTGTTTTAGTCACCCCACTGATTGTTTTTCCATTTACTATTTCTTTCTGTTCTACTAATTATTTTGTGAAGTTTGGCCATGCTGGTACTTCCTTATTGATGCTATCTATCCCACAGTGGGAAGATTTTACCTCTCTGTCTTCGACAAGCGGCTAGTAGTATACCTCCTCTCCCTGTGCAAAATTCTGACCACGAAACGAAATTAAATGAAAAAGGGGGCAACACTATTACATTTTTGTTAACATGAGTCAATTTTAATATTGGAAATGGTTTTGTATGAATAACAGAAAATGTGTATATTGGTCTCTGTCCCCAGTCCCTGGTTCCTCGCACCGGGCTCCTAAAACCCTGGTCAATTCCCAAGTGATAAGAGTGGTGTGAGCATCTTTTGTTCTATTGAGGCAACCCTGGGTGAGCTCCTAGAGGGATCCTGGGTGGAGCTGGTCACCAGAAGACCAAGCCATGATTAGAAGCTTGGAATTTTTCAGTACCCCCACCCCACTTCTCCAGAGAAGGGGGAGAGCCTGAAAATGGTGTTAGAGTTACCATGTCTATTTGGGGAAGCCTCAATAAAATCCCAATAGCATAGGGTTCAGAGAGCTTCCAGTTTGGCACATACCTCAATACCTGGTAGGTGACACATCCCAGATCCACTGGGTCAGAAGCTCCTGTGCTTAGTATCCTCCCAGATTTACCATATGCATCTCTTCTTTCACTTTTTCATCTATATTCTTTATCAAATCCTTTAATAAACTTGTACAAGTAAACAAGTCTTTCCCTGAGTTCTATGAGCCACTCTAGCAAATTAATCCAACCCAGAGTGGGGGTTTTTGGAACTTCCAATCTATAGCCAGTTGGTCAGAAACACAAGTGACAATCTGGACTTGTGCCTGGTATCTCATATAAGGGGATGGGAGGAAAGTCTTGGACTGAGCCCTTAAACCTGTAGAATCTGATGCTATCTCAAGGTAGATCACGTTGGAATTGAGTTATATTCTCAGACACCCTACTGGTGTCTCAGAGAATTGCTTGTTGTGGGGAAAATGTCCATACATTTGGTGACCAGAAGTGTCAGAAGTGAAGTTCAGTGTGAGCAGTAAAGTACGCACCCAGGGAAGAAACATGTGGTAAGGACTAGGTTTTTCCTTACCTAAGAACTAGGTTTTTCCCTACCTAAGAAAGAAAAGAGACGGGGTTATTTTTCCACTGCATTTTGTTTGTAGTCTATCCAGAAGCCAAGAATATTTTGAGACTTGTATAAAAAATTCAATATAATACAGCTTTAATTTCCAGAAGATTTCAACACTGTCACTGTTTTGGACCCATAAAGTAGACATTGGCAGCCTGGGTGTTTGTTTTCTTTTTCTCCCTATGGAACTAATTTCTATATATTTCTGGATAGTTTCTGTTTTTGATGGTTACATTTACTTGGCCAATAATTATCAGTGCTATTTTTGGAAGTAAATGCCTCATACATTATATTGGCACTGGTTTTTTCATAGCAGTGTTGCCATATATTTGATCCAATAAATTAGCATAAGCATGCAGTTGATATATATATGTCAATAAAATGAATTCATATTCTTATATATGGGTTTGTGTATGTTTTGTAAAAAATATACATTATATTTTTTTCTGTTCAAACCATTAAGCCCCAATATTTCCTTTTCTTGTTTTCTTATAGCAACAATCTGATCCGTGCTAAGAATTTGCCACTCAGTGGGAAGAAGGAAAGAGCTATAGGAAAATGAAAGAAACAGAATTAGAATATGTTTATGATGAGAAAGGTAATCTTATTTTTTCTGACCCAATTAGGTACAGAAAATTATGACTCTACATACCCTACTCAAGTTATTAAGTTCAAATGATACTTGTTTTCCTTTCTGGGAAAATGGAAGCCCATTCTTCCAGAGTAATCCTCCAAAAACTATTTAAAGGACCAAAGTTTCAAACACAAAGGAAACCTTACATTAGCACTATAAAAATATAAAAACATCAAGAACATAAATATTATTAAGGATTTACAGTTAGATATGGGACAGTTGGGGCTAGATTAAAAGATGTAATTTAGAGTTGACTCATAACTCCCCTTCCTGAGAAAGTAGGTCAATATTTCTATTAGAAAGCAACTACTTAAAAGCAGGGATTTGGTCTCTTTTGCTCACTACTGATCTACTGTGTCAAGAAGATAACCTAGAACACAGCATTATTCAATTAATAATTACTGATTTACTAAATCACTCAATGAATAAAACACTGGGATAAATGAACTTCATGGATTATAGGTAAAAGCATTTGCAGAATTTACCAATTATCCTATAACTTTGGAGGCTCATGGACTGGAGTTCTGACTGAATTAAGATGAGGGATTTTTTACTTGAACCTCCCTTTCCAGTGGGCATTAAAAACACTTAGTGGGATCTGTACCTGGGATTAAAAGCCAAGAGTAACTCCATTAAACCAAAGTCCTTGGGTTGCACAGGTTGCTTTCAAATGAGGTTTTCCCACTTTGGATGGCCACATTTAAATTTTTCCCAATGGCACATAATCCTCTCTTAATGGAGCAGGCAGTCTCTGGTTAAAGGGGCAACTACTGGGGAGAATGCCATTCTCAGACATGGTGGGGCCTAGAATAGACTTCAGGCTACATTGAAAATTAAAAATGCAAAATTGGTCACTGACTAAGCAGTTTCAACAAATACAGAACAGAAATCATATATAGTGATGATTTCTCTCCTGGGAGAGGTTGTTCTACTAGTTCCTTCCCCTTCACCCACCAAGTCTGTGAGATTCCTAAAATGATAATGTAGAACTACATCATACAGTTTCATGGTTTATGATCTCAGTGGCAGATTCTGACAACGTTTCAGTGAAAGGTAAGAGGCCTAGTGAAAAACCACTCACACTACTTTTGTAAAATATCTGCCTAGGAAAGATGTATTTTCAATTAAGGAGAAATAGACTTGAAACTTATGTTCTTTGAACAAATTACACAATATAAATGAAAAGAACGTACATAGCCCTCATGAGGTAGAGGAAAGACTATCATATAAATAACAGTGTGAATCACAAGCAAATTTTAATAGCATCTGATTTTTACTGTCAAGTAAATGGATGGCAATATAGACAATAAAACCTGAAAGATTAGATAATGAGCAAGCACACCAATATGAAAATGGAGCTATAAGATTTATAGACATATGTTAAGTATTTTATATGTATGTATGCAAAGTTGATAAACATTCTTTCCCTTCTTCCTTATATTTTCAAATACTTTATTAAGTAAGGTAAATTTTTCCCTCAAACCTCATTGGCGTACTGGTAAATTTCTGTAGTGAAAATTGTTTTGCATTGGTTTAAAAACAAAACTTTAGCCTATGCTTGGTTTCTGGGAATGTGTGTGTGAATGAAAGCAATTTAAAATTAAGAGTATAGCAAATCACTTTTGGAAATTTACTAGAGAACATTATATGTCTGATAAAATATGATGAAACAAATAATTCTAGAACTTAAGTATTGCATTGGCAAAGTAACATGAGTCAGCTTCATAAATTTACCAAGTAAACGAGGGATCCATCATTTTAGGTAGGTAGTGCCCTTCAAATTATAAGCCATTTAGTATGTGAACATTTTAGTACAAAGGGACTAACTAGCAAGGGGCTTTGGAAGTGTCAAGTCTGTTGGAAAGAAATTTATTTTATATGAGATAGGTGAACTATTTTTAATATGACAAATTTGCCTTGCATGGAAAAATGGCTTTTTCTGTAGACATGAATATAGAGTCTGTGGCGCCGTGAAGTTCACCAACAGGCATCTGTAACCATATTACTGAAACTTTCCAAATATTTCCCATGTCAATTTTTATATTTTTTCCTTTATTGTCCAAATTCATCACTCTGACAAGACTCAAATAACTTCCTTTATCACTGTCTTTCCAATCTCAAGCAATATATGCATCTGGAAAAGTCTGTCATTCTCAAACATTTATTTCTATAAAAAAGTTCTTTACAATAAGGTTGAGTTCCTTCAACTCTGTGTTGTAGGGTTTTGTAATTATTGTGTAGTCACTCTGACTCTTCACTGTGAATGCCAAAAAAAAAAAAAATCATTCAGAAGCTATCTCTGAAATTAAAAAATAAGACTTAAGTTAAATCATAAATTACTGAATTCATTAAGGCAAAGCTGTGGATTTTTTTGTGAACTTGACTTAAAAGTGAAAGTACTTTAATTAAGTGTACACACACACACACACACACACACACACACACTACATTCTCTTTTAAATAGATTCTCAGAAATGACCAAGATCTTCTATTTAAACAATTCAATATATCCATGACCACTCAGGAAACAATAGATTCATTTGAGTATTATTTCTTTTAAAAGAGTTTAACTCAGTAATACTTAAGGAGACTTGTTATACTGCAGAAAGAAATCAATCAGAAAATATGGGTAAAACTAATTGAAACTATGTAGGGACTAAAATACAAGATCATTCTAAGGAGAAACTGTGACAATATTTTGAGGGTGTTTTTTTCCCTGTGACAACTGTTCAGCATTCTTGTGAAACAATACAAGTACTCTGTGTTTAAAAGAAAAAAGATCAAGAAAGCTCTAACTACATAGGCCAGATTCAAGGTAACATCTATAACTAACTTTGAAGCCTTTGTAAAACTGATTCATAGCAAAAGAAGAGTGAGATCATTGGAGTTGCAATGATTCATTCTCCAGTTAAATTCTTTTTGTGAAGACAAAACTATTCCTTTTTATTATTTATCATAAATACAAGTCATTGAAATTCAACAGGTATTTATTGAATGTGTTTTATCACTTATCAGGTACTGATGACACATTAGTGAAGCAAACAGATAACAGGTCTCAGCCTTTGTGAAATTTTATATTTTCATAAAAGAGAGTAAACATTTAAAAAATACATACATATATATATATATATAGAGAGAGAGAGAGAGAGAGAGGGAGAGAGAGTGCGCGCGAGCATGGTAAGTTAAACTGGGAGTGTCAATGGCTTGGTGGTACATCAAATCCACTTTAAAACAGAGAGGTAAAAATAGACATCTTACTACATTGCTAAATTCACTTATTAGTTCTAGTAGATTATTTTTAGATTTGTTAGGATTTTCTATTTAAACAATGCTGTTGTATGTGAATAAAGACAATTTTATTTTTTCTTCCTCAATATTTATAACTATTATTTCATTTTCTTGTTTATTGCCTTGGCTAGAACCTCCAGTATGGTGCTGATTAGAAATCATTAGAGTGGATATACTTGCCTTGTTACTGTAAGAGATAAAGTTCCAATATTTTATAAATAAGTCAGGTGCTGACTAGGTTTTCTGAAGAAGTTCAGGTCTATATTTTAAAAATAATTATGCCTTGGGATGCCTGGGTGGCTCAGTTGGTTAAGCCACTGTCTTCGGCTCAGGTCATGATCCCGGAGTCCCAGGATTGAGCCCTGTGTTGGACTCCCAGCTTTGCAGGGAGTCTGTTTCTCCCTCTGACCTTCTCCCCTCTCATGCTCTATCACACACTCTCTCTCTCAAATAAATAAATAAAATCTTTGAAAAAAAAATTATGCCAGAGACAACAGTGTGGCTCAGTGGGCTAAGCATCTGCCTTTAGCTCAGGTCATGATCCCATAGTCCTGGGACGGAGTCCTACATTGGGCTTCCTGCTCAATGGGGAGCCTGCTTCACCCTCTGCTTTTGCTCTTTTTCTCTTTCTGACAAATAAATATTTTTTTAAAAAAATAAAGAAAATAATTATGCCATTTTCTGAATTTTATTATGTCACTTTTATTCATCTCTTATGTTGTTTCTTTAATGTTAAACCAACCTTGCATTCCTAGGGTAAATCCACCTGGTCATTATGTCTTATATTTTTATGTATTTCTGGATTCCATTTGCTATGTTGTCTACAAGTTTTGTATCCATGTCCCTGAGGGACGTTGGTCTCTAATTTTCTTATCTTGTAATATCTTTGTGAGATTTTGGTGTCATAGTTGTTTTGGCTTCATAAAAACAGGTTGAAAAATATTTCCTCCTCTTATGTTTCTGTAAGAAAATTTTTTGAATTGATGCTATTTTTTAGAAGTTTGATAGAATTTAACAATGAAATCATATAACCTTGAAATATTTTTTATTGAGAGCCTTTTAAATGAATTTGATTTTTAAAATAGCTTTAAGACCATATGTATTTTTACTGATCTTTATTTCTCCTGCACTCTAGGGCTTAGCCTTTAGCTAAGTGTCCAGAGTCCTCAATTGGATTATCTGAGAGAAAAAGGAAGGGAAAAGAAAAAACAGAAATCCTCATGTTGATTAGAGGGCATACTCTGTGGTAGCCTTCACCTTAAATCTCTACTCTCCACCAGCAACTGGCCATAGTTTCTTGGCAAACCAGTTCTAAAATCCAAGGAGATATGTTTAATTAGCCCAGCATGAGTTTACAAGTGGCATTGTAAACTTACTTTACATAAATAAGTAATTTTAATCACTTGGGGAAGCACAGCAATTTTTTCATGGTCATTTAAGACATAAAGAAGACTAACTAATACATTTGCCTTCTGTACAGAAGGGACTCAGGGAGCTACCAAAGGTAAGACAAACTCATGGATGTTTTAATATTTGTTAGGACTTATCTTAAACAACTCAGCACATTTAAAACAATGAACCAAGGAAACAAGCAACCTAAGTAGAGATTTAGGTCACAATAGCTGAGGAGCTTCATTGAAAATAATCAAACAAGGCTGATGCACATCATGGGCTCTGTGCCTTGCCTCTTGGGTCCTACTCAAAGCTGGCAGTGCAATTTTTCTCTTCCAAGCTTGACCCACTTGTGCATGGTGCTGATAATTATTTCAGTCTAAATTCAGTATTTTAAAAAGCCTCCCAAGTTTTGCCTAGTGCTGCATAAGACAATCATTTAAAGAGGTACAAGTTTAAGTATAAAGTTACGGAAAATCAAACAATGTACATGAGGAATTAACTGTATTTGAAGCCTATACTTAGGAATGTCAGATGGAGTCCTAGACCCTTTACTTTTTTTTGGATTAGCTACTAAACCAGGAAAAAATTATTTACTATGTTGATTTTTCTTGTAAAACTAGCAAAAATTTTTCTCATAGTGGGTCATTTATTTGTAAATGGGGTAGAACAGTTGTTGCAAAAGGCAAAGTTTGGAAAACTAAGTGAAAGAAAAAAAACTTCCAAAAGCATAGAACTTAAACTATAATTAAGAAACTAAGTTTTCCAAAACTATGTTATTAATTAAAGACTCCATATAGTCTTTTAATTGAAAAGACTATAAAGTCATTAATTTAAAAGATCCCATATAGTCTTTTAAAATAAATATGCCCCTTAATTCAACAGACTGATATGAATATTGAAAAAGACTTAGTTTAAGTTGTTTTGCCTATAACACAATAATTATAGACATTATGTAAGAATACAAAGCTATAGCAATAAATCCCGTGAAAAAAGTTATGATGCATACTAGTGAGGTAGCAACATGGTGACCCATGTAATTCATATTAAAGATTATCATTGGGGCGCTTGGGTGGTCAGTTGATTGAGGCTCTGACTCTTGATTTCGGCTCAGATCATGATCTCAGGATCGTGAGACTGAATCCTGCATCAGGCTCTGTGCTCAGCCGAAAGTCTGCTTGGAATTCTCTCTCTCCTTTTGCCCCTTTCTAACACCCCCAGGCTCTCTCTCTCTTTCTCTAAAATAAATAAATAAATCTTAAATAAAAATATTTTCGGGGCGCCTGGGTGGCTCAGTGGGTTAAAGCCTCTGCCTTCAGCTCAGGTCATGATCCTAGGGTCCTGGTATCGAGCCCCGCATTGGGCTCTCTGCTCAGCAGGGGGCCTGCTTCCTCATCTCTCTCTGCCTGCCTCTCTGCCTATTTGTGATCTCTGTCTGTCAAATAAATAAATAAAATCTTTAAAAAAAAAATAAATAATAAAAAATATTTTCCTTGGTTATTGGCTGAAAGTTCAGCAGTTTTGTTCATTTCAATTCTTTGCTGTTAAGAAAACATGCTAAATATTCCAAAATATTCCAGATTAGGGAAATGTCATTAACTCAAAAGTTAACCACATGATGATTATTAAGAAAAAACTTACTTTATGAATACTAAGACATTTTAATTAAATCCTTTGTAAAATAGAAATGAAAGATATAAATAATTTAAGAGTCAGGTAGATGAATTAAGATGAAAAAATGAAATATGGTTATTGAGAGTTGTGTCCTTAACTGACAGAGTAAATGATGATTAATGCTTTTAAAATTAATAAAACATATTCCCTAGCAAGACTCAAAATAGGATATGAATGCACATTTTATTATTCATCATTCCATAAGGTTATCATTTTGGGGAAAAGTTACAATTACATGTATAGATAGATATAGATGTAGACATACAGACAAATGCAGGGCATATGAAATAAAAAAATTAAGAATCTAATTTCAAAAAAGTTAACGTATACTTCAAGCAAAAATAAATATCTCGAGTGTAATAACAGCTCTTTGATATATTTTCTGGGATTATTTATTTAGTAGTTACAAAATACAACACTTTTAGCATTTCAGGGTTTCAAGCTTTCAAGAAACCTATAATTTCTATGACATACATATCATCCCAGATCATAATAAATAAAAATTTCCCTCAAATTAGTAAAATTGTGAAATTAAATCAAGGCAAAACTATAAATATTTGCAAATAAAATATTACTATTGTCATTTTTTTCATTTTATAAACATATCCTCTTGTAAAAATAAATAAATAAAATCAGCAATAAGTTAAAATTATACTCATTAGTTTGAGGAATTAAAAGGCTATATATCTACAGTGGATTAATTCTCCAGTATCTTAATGTTAAAATATTCAGCACAGCTTTTCAAATGAAAGAGGAAATTCTGACCCAGATCACTTTCTGAGATGTGTGGGAGTAGAGATGTGTTAGGCTCAGAGTGAAATAATAGCTACTAAAGAAGACTGAGACTCCTTCACTTCCTAAACCAGGTAATCTGACTCCCTGAAGACTATTCACTTGGTCCCATATTAGGTGCTTGACCCCAACTTTACAACCACAAGAAAGGGGGCCAAGATACCTATAACAAATGTAGCTCTCACTGACACTGAAGAGGGAATTTCATGTGATCTACCAGTACCGATCAATAAAGACCTTCAGTTTTAAACATGACACCACAACAAAGAATCAAGTATTTGAAGAAATGAGAATCACGAAAGAGAAAGAATCAATCACAGAAAGAGCACAGTTAGTGGGCCCCTGGGTGGCTCAGTCAGTTAAGCGTCTGATCTTGGCTTCGGCTCAGGTCACAATCTCAGGGTTGTGAGATCCAGGCCCTGACTGGGCTTTGTGCTCAGGGCAGAGTCTGTTTGAGATTCTTTCCCTCTCCCTCTGCTCCTTCCCTCACTCTCTCTCTCTCTCTCTCTAAAATAAATAAAATATTTTAAAAAGCAGAGAAAAATTAATATACAGAGTAAGAGTAATTATCAGAGAAATAAAAGATAAACACATGTAGTTCAAATCCACTGAGATTACTGAGAGGGTGTCATAAGAAGTTACTTGCTATAAAAAGTGAAACAGAGCACTGAAAATTAAAAACATGGTGGGTAAAATTAAAAAAGAAACAGATAATAATTAAAAAAAAGGAAACAGACCATAAAAGAAACCTGAACAGACTGAATATTAGGAGAAACATATCCAAAGATTGAATCTTGATTTGGTCAACAGATTGTCTCATAATATTCCGTGAAAAGATAAGGAGATGAGAATAACATTAGGACAGTACTGCAAGTTGGACAATCTGTCTAACAAGAGTTGTAGGAAGATCAAAGGAAATGGAGAAAAGAAAATACAAAATAAGTCATTTTCTGTAGCTGAATGAAACCTCAAGCTAGGTTGTTGGTGGTGGTAGTGAAGGAGTAGTGAAGGAGATCTACAGACTGTGGAATTGAAGAATTCCAAAGTTAAAAAGCTTCATGAAGAGTTTCCTATGAAGAAAGACAGCAAACATGAGATGATTTTTGTCAAAGGAATTATAATTAGGCTAGCAGAGGATTTATGTTTTGTAACTCAAGATATTTAAAAAAAATGGCAAATATTTTAAAATCCAAAACAAAATGGTAAATGTAGAATTTTATTTACTTCAAAACATCATTAACTTCTGAGGGCAAGTTAGTGACATATTCCAGCTTACAGGATGGTCAGAAAGTCTTTCAAAAACAGCAAATAATCTACTCTAACAAAATAAGAAAACATGAGGTCAAGAGCTATTGAACTCATAAAATATGAAAAACAGGGTTGAACAAAGAAGCCAGCAAAAAATAGAGTTAAATATACTTGACAGAGAGTATGACTACAAACCTTGAGACAATTAACAAAATTTATATCTAGAAAAGTAGAAGCATATTGAAAATATAATAAAAACCAGAAATTAAAACTCAAGAAGATTTCAACAAAATATGGGATATTGGAAGGAAAAGGAGAAAGTGACAGCTTGCAAAAAGTATTTTTATTTGGAAGGAAATGTTATAGTTGCTGATTAGTTCTCGATGTTGATGGAGAAATATGTTTAAATATTAAACAAATGTTTAATATAAATGTTACATAAATAATTATAGAGCCACCATATTAGCACTGGATCGCCTACCTCAAAACTATTTTTTACGTGAGAAAATAATAAAGCTCTGTCTTTTTAGATTACTTATTCCTATATACAGCAGAAGCTGATTCTGACTAATGTATCTTCTCTTTGAGTGAAAAAAACAAGATCACCGTGTTTTTTCTTTTTTAATCACTTGAGATTTTAGCTTCTATTTCTGCTAATTTTTTACAACTCCCTTTAGATGTTCTAATAGGTCATTTTTCCTCCTCCTGATTGTTTCTTGTATTCCATCTTCTACTTAATATATTTTTCTTGATAAAATGCATCCTCTAGTTACATTTTTTATGATAGTAGTTTGAAAACAGTATCTTCTTACATTCAATGTAATAAGTAGGAAAGATAGGATCAATATGATTTCTGTCATAGCAAGCTTGTATAATTTTTCTCTTTTACTTTGGGGTTCTAAGATTTTGCTATGATATTTCTAAGAGTGATTTTTTGATATTCTACTTGGGACTTGGTGTGCCCTTTCCATTAGAGGATTATGCCTTTTAAACAATACATTCTTCTTTCTAATTTGCCTTTTATCTTTCCTGTAAGAACATATAGTTTTCACTTCCTTAGCGTATTTCAATTATATAATATGATTTCAATTATATAATGAGTTATCAACTATAACTATATACACTATATACACTATATACATAACTATATGTATAACTATATACACTACTTTTTTTAATGGGAATTATGTTATGTGGGAAGAGTACCAATTGGCCTGATGGTTCTGGACCTGGAAGTTGATCGTTTATAGCAAGTCTAGTAAGTGGATGTGTGTTGTGAAACTTCCCCCAGGAAAATGCTTTGGGTTGAGTTTTGTCCCGAGGTAACTTGAGCTGATGTGGCAAGGCAGCCCAACTGATACAAACATAGAATTTCTGGATAAAACATAACAAGTTTCAAAAGAAATAACTTCCTTAAGCAAAGTGACATTTTAGATGCTAGAAACAAAGAGCAAAATCAAAACCAGTTCAGAAAGTGAGACCTGGTAATGCCAATGGCCCTCAGGAGTTTGGGACTTAGATATGGACCCTAATAGGTGGACACTGAAGTTTTGCCCTGGATCTCTAGAAAGGAAGAGACCAGAAAGGGAATCTGTAACATAAAACTTCCAGCTCCAAAGAGCTGTAGCCCCTGCGAGTAGGAGCTAGACATCTTCATTCTCTTTCTTGGGAATCAGCACAAAAGTTGCCTTTGGGTGGAAAAAGTGAGAAATCCAGTAGAACTTGATGTAGAAGGAATCAGAAGGTTAAAAATTAGAATATGGGAATTCGACGTCACTGACTCCTTCAGAATACAAGCAAACAAAGAAGTACTCTGTAAAAGAACTTCCAAATCAGGGACAAGGGTTCACTTGTATTTAAAAAAGTAATAATAGAGATGATCTCACAATGACAGTATTACATTTTGCACTGGGAAATCACTCAGAAGATGAAAGATTCAGTAAATACAACAAAGAGAAGAAAAGTATACTAGGAATGGAATATCAGAAAGTTCTGAAAAAAATTCTGAGGACTCACAGGGATCATTGGTTGCTAATGAGCTGAAGCTATCAGTGTCTTAAATTGTTTGATTTTCAGTATTTACAGATCTTCCCTATGACAAAATTAAATTTAATTGAACTATCTAAAAAATACATTTTAATAATTCCTATTTTAGAATAATATAAAAATTCTAAGAATAATATTAAAAATCAATGTCAAGGTTTGGTTTGTACCTCTGTAATAAAAGTTCCTAGGCAAAATAAAACAGAAAATTACAGAACATTATTATCATGCTTTTTGTCCCATGGAGGTCAAAACAATTTTTTTAACCTAATTTTTTAACACTTTTTAAAAAAATACTAGTATGTACCTATAGGTAAATTAATTTATCTGACCATGAGTAGTAGATATTGACATCATTACAAATTGCTTTTGTATCTTAACACTGGTCACAGTTTATGAAAATATATCAGGTTTCTACAAAAGAAGATTTTTCTCAAATATCTACTTTATCACTTTCTGTTTTCCTACTTTATATGTTAGGTTTTGTGTGTCTATGTATATTTTAAAATACTTAATGATAGAACATTGATGTATAGGCAGTGAGGTTTATATGGCATTAAATGGTATGTAATAAATAGGAAAGCAATCAGGTAACATATTGAAATCAAATTTTATTTTTTTCTCAGGGCACCTGGGTGGCTCAGTGAGTTAAAGCCTCTGCCTTTGGCTCAGGTCATGATCTCAGGTCCTGGGATTGAGCTCCGCATCAGGCTCTCTGCTCAGCGGGGAGCCTACTTCCTCCTCTCTCTCTGCCTGACTCTCTGCCTACTTGTGATCTCTCTCTGTCAAATAGATAAATAAAAAATCTTTAAAAAAAAATTTATTTTTTTCTGTCGTAAGTTGTTAAAAACATAAATAACATGATTTCCAGACTAGGTACTTTTTAAGTTTTTCATAAAATAAATGAAGCAAGAATTAATTTGATTTTAAAATAGCTAGAATATTCAAATCAGACCTGGTAAAGTTTGGAGAAAAGGTGGTCAAGTACTTTTTTCTAAAAAAACATAATCTATACAACAAAGGCATCTTTTATCACAATCCAGTATATACACTGACAAACACATATACATGACTGGAAACTAATTTTCATATTTATCCTTATATATACAATATGATATAAAAATCTTTCTTCTACTTTATTTTTTAAATGCTTAAGTGATTATTTTAATCACCTAATTGATTTTATGATCTACTAGAAGTCCTTAATAAATCAGTTTTAAAAGCCACAAATCTAAATTAATCTATTTATCTTAGAGATTAAAGAGGAAGATCCCTGAAAAATAAACTCTCTTTCTTAAGTACTTGTGCTGGTATTTTGTAAAATCTAATTTTTTTTTATTGTTAGTCCCCTTATTTTTCCCATAAAATATTATTCTGTTCCACTTGGAAGCATAACCATAATAAGAACACATGTAATTTAATTTGACTATTACGTGGAGAGATTTCATAATAAATTTCTGAAATATAAAGGGTTGACCTCTTCCAGGTTAATAGCATAAAACAGCATTTTGTGGAAAAGTTAAGTCTTTTGCATTTTGAACTCTAGCCACTCATTTCAGAAGAGGGTGGAAGTCACTGAAAGTTATATTCCAGGGAATCTGTAAGGTCAGAGAAGGTCAAGCCATTTGCTTTTGCAGTTTAAGGTTGTATGATTTTGACTCATTCCCACTCTTGAGGTAGGATTACTATGTTCTGACATACACCTAGTTCTGACTCACTAAATAGACCACCTCTTTCTTACTCATTAATGTATTTAAATTTTATCAAATTCTTATTGCGTGTTAAGCCAAGTACTACAAAAGACAGTAATGATCAACACGCAGGCACTATACTACAGCAGTTCATTGAATTTTGGTAGAAGTTAGATCAGGTTGCCTATTGAGAATGTTTCCCAAATCCTCATCTCAAAATGACCCTTTCATGTGCTCTACTCTCCTGATCTGACACAGTTTGTCTATGTATTAGCTACCTTCCAGGATTTACTTGGAGCAGAAAACATGAGATAAATGACTATGGGGTGCCTGGGTGGCTCAATCTGTAACCATCAGACTCTTGGTTTCAGCTCAGGTCATGATCTCTCTTTTAGGCACCTGGGTGGCTCAATGGGGAGTCTTCTTGAGAGTCTCTCCCTCTGCCCCTCCCCCTGCTCGCAGGCTCTCTCTCTCTCAAATAAATAAATAAATCTTTTTTAAAAATGACTATGCTTATACATAGATATGTTTCATAACGGGACTGGGAATGTTTTATGTAAAAAGAAAATACCATCCTAATGCCATAATGCATTGTACTAGAAGCACGATTATGAAGGTGTTTTTGTTTTTGTTTTTCTAAAGGTTCATTTATTTATTTAGAGCTGGGGGAGGGGTGGCAGAGGGAGAGATAGAGCATGGGAGGGGAGAGGTCAGAAGGAGAAACAGACTCCCAGCTGAACAGGGAGCCCTATGTGGGACTCCATCCCAGGACTCCAGGATCATGACCTGAGTTGAAGGTAGTTGCTCAACCAACTGAGCCACCCAGGTGCCTGAGGGAGAGAGACTCAAGCAGATTCCTGCTGAGGGCAGAGCCTGACATGGGGCCTAATCTCAGTACCTTGGGATCATGACCTAAGCCAAAATCCAGAGTTGGTCACTTAACCGACTGACCACCCAGGTAACCCTATGGAGGTATTTTTTTATGGTTCCTTTGCTAGATTACTCATTTTAAGAAATTTAAATTCAGATGATTCATTTTTTGAGGGGAGTATAGAAATCAACAGTAGGATGTTCACAGATTCTGCATAGGGTATTTAGAAAGAAAAAAAAAAATATATCCAAATATCCCTTAGGGCATGGTCAATCTCCAACAGTGCTCCTATTCCAAAATGGTTTTCATAGTTGATAATAACAAAATAAGATGACAAAAAATAGTCTAAGAAGTAAATAAAATTCTCAATGGGAATATTATTGAAGATAAAATATCGAGCCAGTCATATAAAGAGTTAAATGACAAAACTTCAGTATAAATGAAAGTATAATGGTACAGTTAGCAGGGGGAATCTAAGTTGAGAAAGAAAATAAACTAATCAAAAATAACAGAAATAAAATCTACAAAATAGGTTGATATCATATAAGACAAAGAACAGTATACAAAGAAATGAGCAAAAAGAAAAGTTGTAAAAAAGTTATATATACCAAACCAGCTAACTCAGCAAACTAAAACTGAGTGGAGAACAGGACAGAAGGCAGAGGAGCATTCTAGATATTTACAGTGTTACAAACCAATAGCAACTATATAATTGTCTTCTAAAACCTGGTTATTCCTGATAGTCTTTCCCCAAGGAGAATCTAAGGAAGGAAATTAACTCATTAACTCACTTAACTTTTTTCATCCTTTTTTTTTTTTAAGATTTTATTTATTTATTTGACAGAGATCACAAGTAAACAGAGAGGCAGGCAGAGAGAGAGAGAGAGAGGGAAGTAGGCTCCCTGCTGAGCAGAGAGCCCGATGCGGGTCTCAATCCCAGGACCTTGAGATCATGACCTGAGCCGAAGGCAGGGGCTTAACCCACTGAGCCACCCAGGTGCCCCTCATCCCTTTTTTAATGATAAAGTATTTCAAACAAAGAGATATAAAACTCGTATTTTTCCTCATAAATATAGCATGTTCCAAATATTTAAATAATGTTACGTAATGGTAAACAAATTTTTGTCTACTGATATATCAAATCTTACCATTATCCATATTTGCTTCAGATATTTTATTATTTCATTTTTAAAATTTTATTTATTTATTTGACAAAGAG
The DNA here is from genome assembly GCF_010015895.1 of Lontra canadensis. Classification (NCBI taxonomy): domain Eukaryota; kingdom Metazoa; phylum Chordata; class Mammalia; order Carnivora; family Mustelidae; genus Lontra; species Lontra canadensis. Next base: position 1,201,898 of record NW_022631013.1, on the reverse strand, counting down.
AGATACAGCAAGAGAGGGAACACAAGCAGGAGGAATGGAAGAGGGAGAAGTAGGCTTCCTGCTGAGCAGGGAGCCCAATGCAGAACTGGGTACCAGGACCCTGGGTTCATGACCCGAGCCAAAGGCAGACAATGACTGAGCCACCCAGGCACCACCGCCCCCACCCCCCGATCAATATTTAAAAGAATATAAAACATTAAAGTTAAGGCTAGAGGTCTGTCTAAAAGATCTCATTTACCTTATTCACACTGTAGAAGTAACTACTATTTTATGGCTGTTATATATTTTACTACAACATATGCTTTCAATTTTACTATAGTTATATAGACATTAATGATATGTAATACTGGAGTTTGTTGTAGCTTTATTAAAATGTGCATAAATGTTATTATAGGTTATTCATTATTGTGTAACTTATAACATTAATCTTTAAAATATATACATTATTTATTTATGAACCTAGAACATTGACCTCAACTATGGTCTTCTATTTTGATATCTGAACATGTTACTTTATTTACCAGTTTCCCTATTTATGAGTCTATAAATGATTTATATGAGATAATACATTACATATACATATACATATATACATATGTATACACACATATCAAAATAATGCATTTTCTCTTTCTCATTAACAACAAATTCTTTTGATGCACAACTACATATGGAATTAATGGATCATAAATAATTTGCCTCTTCCCTTTACTACATATGACCAAATTTTTATATAAAATTCTTTCCCACTAACATATGACTACTAACAATGTAAATGTTGCCAGTTCCTTACAGCCTCATTGATATTTTATATTATCAGTCCTTTATAATTATGCCAATCTGCTTAATATGACAGTAAACTATTATTTTAGGTTACATTTTCCTAATTATTAGCAAGACTGAGCATTTTTTCATATGTTTATGATCATTTAGATCTCCTCTATGAATGGACTGTTGAAACTTTTCTCCCGTTTTAAAACTTTTGGGTTGCTTGTCTTTTCTTATTGATTGAAACAAATTCCATTATATAGTCTAAATATTAACCTATGGTCAGCAATCAGTGTTACACTTATCTTTCATTTATTTTGTTCAGTATGTTGGCAGTCTTTACATTTTCGTGAATCTACCATCTACTTAATTTGTGATATACACAATGACTTTATAAACACTATTTATAATATATATTAAAATACATTTCTATTATATGTTACTGTTATAAATAATTCTATATTTTTTCTAATAGTTTTGTTTTCAGTTTTAATATTTATATTTTTATTGCATATGGAATTGATTTTTATATATGTTCAGATGAGGAATATAATTTAATTTTTCCGTCCATGAAGATGCCATTTATTTAAGCATTACTGGATAGTTTATCATTTTTTTCACTGATTTATAATGCCAGTTTTTTAAGTGCACAGATCTGTTTTGTGAATTATGAGACTGCCCCACCTTGTAACACTGGCAATATAAGCTTAGAATAATTTCATATACTTGAGAAATTTTCTTTTTCCCCACTTATTTTATACTATGGTTTGTGTAATATGTACATGTGTGTCTTTAAATTTTGATAGGACTCACTTTAAAACCATATGTCTTTTTTTTTTTTCTTTTTAAAGCAAGAGAGAGCACCCATGTGTGTGGTGGGAGGGATAGAGGGAGAGGGAGAGAGAATCTTAAGCCCACTTTGGGCACCAACTCAGGATTCAGCATGACGCTCAGTGCAGGGCTCAATTTCACAATCCTGAGATCACGACCCAAATAGAAACTAAGAGTTGGACCCTTAATGAACTGAGCCACCCAGATGCATGTATCTGGGACTTTAAAGACAAAAAATTCTTCAATTACAATTACTTTAATAGTTATTATTGATCCAGATAATTTTTTCCTATTTATGTTAAAAATATATATATACATATATTTGGAATTATATATCTTTTTCCTGTCATTTGTTTATGCAAATATTCTTTTTCATCATCAGACTCACTAAAAACTTAACTTTTAATACATTTTAAGAGAGAAGATAATTTTCTGTATTATTTTCTTATTTTTGTTACTTATTATGTCAATTTAGACATTATATTTATTATTGATCTTTTCCGGGTGTCTTTAGGTTTGTCCATTTAAATTTTCCTTTTTTCCCCCTACTTCTTAAATATTTAGATCACTTTCCCCAATATTTCTTATTTTCTGATAAATGAAAATAAAATCACCTCTAAGTAAATATTTTTGTTCTACAAAATCTGTCATATATAGTGGTTAATTTTAATTCAAGATTATAGATTTTGTATTTGCTCTTATGATTTCCTCTGTAACTCACTTTCAATTTAATAGAAGAGTTTGGGGGCACCTAGGTGGCTCAGTCAGTTAAGCTTTGGCTTGGGTCATGGTCCCAGGGTCCTGGGAGGGAGGCCACATTGGACTCCTTGCTCGACGGGGAACCTGCTTCTCCCTCTCCCTCTGTCTGCCACTCTGCCTATATGTGTTCTCTATCTCTCTGTCAAGTAAATAAATAAAATCTTTAAAAAAAATAGTTTATTGTTGATTCTAAAACTTAGTATCTTTTTCTCTATGTTTCTATTACTGATTTCTAGTTTTGTTCCATTAGAATTATGGATCTTAGTCTATGTAAATTTGGTTATGTTTTTCTATTTCAAAATCTGATATAATAATATATAAATCAAATATGTTGTTTAATAAATGTTAATGATAAACAAATACCCATTATCCCAACATTCACCTAAAGATCTAAAACACTAGCTTTTCCAAAGACTGCTTATTCTCCTTTCCATATCCCTTCCCTTTTACTCTATGGTAATAAAAGTTCTAGCTCTGCTCACAGATGTACAGTTAAACACTAGAATTTCAAATCTATATTAAAGCTTGATGTGGTGATATGATTAGATTCTCAGTGAAATGATAACAGACAGTGACCTATGAATCCTTCAAACTTAAATTTTTTAAAAAAGGATAATAATTTATGTATCTCCTTTCTTTTTTCCCATTTCTATGGGCTAGTAGAATGATGTAGTTTTGTGCTATCTTCAAAAATGCAAATTAGATTAAATGTGTCTTGTTCATTAGCGCTGTCCAGATCCCATATTAGCACAGGACTTTGCCATTTACACTGGAGAAAGAGAGAGAGACAGACTGAGACATGGAGAGAGAAGGAGAGGGACAAAGGGTGTCAGGGAGGGAGAAAGAAGAAAAAGGAGAATGAGGAAAAGGAGAATAATAAGAAGGAGAGAAAGAAGAAGAGTAAGGAGAGAAAAGGAAGAAGAGGAGGAGGAGAAGGATGAGAAGAAAAAGAAGGCAGAAGGAGGAGGAGGAAGGAGAAAAAGGAAGGAAGAAGGAGAGGGAGGAGAAGAATGAGGAGGAGCAAGGAGGAAAGAGGTTGAAGGAGAAGGAGGAAGGAGGAGGAGAAGGAGGAGGAGGAGAGGAAAACAACAACAAGAGGAAGAAGAGGAAAAAGAGTAAGAATTTTTCTTAGTTAAGCTACTATATTACTATATTTTGGAGTTTCTTTTTCCAGCAATATAATATGAATGCTAGATATCGCACTACTATTATTGATAAACTTCTTGTGTATTCTCTCCTGATCCTTTCCAATGCCTCTCTCACTTGAATCATAAACACCATCTTGAAATTTTTATTATTTCCATGCTTTTAAACTTATGTGGGTCAGCACCTGACAAATTTATGAAATCAAGTGAAAGAAACGATGTTAAATTATTTATTTATTATATTTCCAGGGAAAATGTCATTATCCCTTTTCTAAGTATAAAGTATGTTGTTTATTTGACCCACAACTATCTCTCATTGGTCTGTGCCAATGATTTTAGTCAGCTTGTAATTACTGATGGAAATGATTAAACTATCCTCAAGTGAAAAGTCCAAGAGAAAGAATAAATTCTGATTGTATGACCTGGTCATAGAAGAAGACCTATTTATGCCACTATTATTTATGTCACTATTATTAAATATATGCACTTTTATAATGACTGTGACATAACTTTTCCCTTTCTTAAAAAGAAATAAAAAAGAGATGAAGTAAACCTACTTCGGGTTTCCTGACTTGTAATCTCTGACTCATCAATTCATTGAGAATGTCAATCTAGGCATTAAGCTGCTGCAATCAGAGGATTTACTTTCTTCTTTCTTTTTTCTCAAGAGATCACAGTCCAGCATGGTTTAATTGTCAAACAACTAGAAATATTTTCTTATATTTTAGTTGTTTCCTATGTTTTAGTTGTTCAGTTGTTTCATGTAGCTGAGAACTTCATATTCTAGTTGTTTAATATATTTCTAATTGTTTAAAGCAAGAGAGTAAATCTTTTACTGTTATTCCATCTTGGTGGGGAACAGAAATCAAAGCATTTTCATTACCTCATACATTTTTTTCATTGATTTATAGGATATCTTTATGTATTCTGTATAGTAGAATTAAATATATATATTGTAAATATCTTTTTCTCATTTGATTTGTCTTTTCAGTTTTCAGTAGATGTAATGGATTTTTTTTTTTTTTTTTTTTAGTGCAGCCTGTTTAAGAGTCTCTAATTAACCAGTGGTCATGAAGGCCTTCTCCTATGTTTTCTTTCAGATGCTTTATTATTTTACTTTTCTCATTTGTGTCTGTGATTCATAGTGAATAAATTTTAGTGCTTATATGAGCAAATTTTTTTTCCAAATAGATATCCAATTAATATGTCATTATTTATTAAAAGATCATGTTTATCCACTTGCAGTTCAGCACTTTTGCAAGAACACATGTGACCGAATATATAATCCTGGTCTCTCTCTGCTGAACGTTGGTGCATTTGTCTATCCTTGTACCAAAAAGACACTACACACTATATTAAGTATGGTGAGTATTAAGTTTGATGACATAAGTCCTCCAACTTTGTTGTTCTTATAAAATATTGTACTACCCACCCAAGATGTCTTAACTTCCAAATTCACTTTAGAATCAGCTTATCAGTTTATATACACATGATTTGTACATGCACACGAATCTATAGGTAAAGTTGCAGAGATTTAAATTTTAACAATATTGATTCTCTTCCAATTTAGAAACCTGTATATTTGCCTACTTATTTCTTTCTTTTTTAAATTAAGCCTAGAAGATTATTTTTTTAAAAATTACTTGCTCCATCCCTTGTAGCTCTACAAATTGGTGGTTTTATCCAGAAGCTTGCTTATATTCAAGTTAAATTTACTACCTTAATTTTAAGGACAATTTTTGTATTTCCCATAAAAAGTTACAGAAGTAATATATATTTGCCATGATCCATTGAAACAAAAGGTTTTGTAGGAACATTCACCCCTGCTGCAGAAAAGCAACATTTATCATGTACAGACTTCTGCTGTCCTTTCTCATACCAATTTAAACTACCATACAGTCAATCTCCATTATCTTTTTTTTTACATGAATAACATCATGTTAATCACATCGCAATTGAATTTGTTTTTGTCACTGAAAAATAAAACATGACTATTTCTGCTACTCAAGAGATCAGGGCTATGGTGCTTTTTCATGTATGTTGCAAAATTCTACTTTCTAAGAAAGTTGATAATACAATCAAACATTTTCCTACTGATGGACAGTATGCTTGCTTCCAATTCAACCATAATGCACATGTCAGGATGACTCTACATCACTGATGGGCACAGTAAGCCACTTCTGCGCTTGTTATGCTTTCAGAGCACTGCATTCTATACTGTTACTAAAGAGTGGATTTTATATATCTAGTTCTTGTTTATATATGGTTATATAATTCTTTGATTTGAGTAAACAGAATCCTGAAACCACGAAAATCTCAACTATTTTATTTCACTGTTTGGTTGCACTTTGCATTTCTTTGTTTCTCTGAAGACATTTTAATATATTTCTATTTGGCTCTGAGACAGCTTAATGCCTCCATTCAGACCCTTAAATCATTATTTTTTCTATTTTGAATAAATAAGGGTCTTCACTCCACTGCACACGTCACTAAGGTTGTAGCTAAGTTTTTCATCAATCTCTTACAGCCTGATTGAACTTTGTATTTTTTTTCCATATTCTTCCTTCTTGGCAGAGCTGTAGATCTTCCAACTGAATATGTTTTGGAAGTTTAAGGCACAAAAATAGTTTTATTTAGAGATCACTCAAATAAAGCTTTTGCTACTTTACTTCTTACAATGAGAAGGAAGCATGGCCTCAAAGTTTTGTCTTAGTTACTATGAAACCATCAAATCTAGAAGATACTTATAGTTCTCAAGATTTAAAAATCTTACTTATGAACAATTTAAAAAATAAGAACAGAAGTAAAAGAAGCAAATATATTAATATTCGTGAGCTAGAAAATTTAGCTTTTGAACCAGGGAAGATATTTGCAAAGATGCACTTCACACGTTGTTTCGATTACTGTTTTCATATAAACTTAGAACCTCCAAATATTTTATTGTATCTATTTATACTAGGTATACAATGGATGTTGAGCTGTGTAAATCTGCTTCCAAAACAGATGAATCAAACAGAAAATTCATGAAAATTTAATGAACTATTTTCTTCAATTACTGTTATAAAATCGTTTTTGTGTGGTGCTATTTAAGCCCCACTTAATTCCATTCTTTCAGTAGTACGTGAAAGATCAAAGTCCAGCATGTGGAGGCATAAAGCCCTCTTAAGGTAAAAACCCTAGGAATTAAAGCTTAAATTTATGATTCTAGTTGAAAAACACCTTGCATCACCTCTTTGACTTCTTTAGTGATGAGAGATCTAAAACTGATAATCTCTCAAGACTGTCCCGAAACTGACAGTGTCAATGAAGGAGACAGCTTTCCTAAGAGCCTTGGATCAAACAGAAGATGATTCAACATGGACAGGTTCAAATCAAAAACCTTCATTCTAGATCAAGAATTCTAAATGTCAGAAACCATCGGCGGTCACATTCTTTCTTGTTTCTTGGTTATCAAATTTTAGGGTGTACAGGTGTTGCTTGTCCATGAATATAATTTTACAGAGCAAGAATCTAGACAGAGTTTTACATTTGGTATCATAAGCATGAGTTGCAAAAATAAAAAAGTGTTATCATAAGCATGAGTTGCAAAAAAAAAGTAAAAAATTATAGTTACAGTCTAAGTTTCCTATATTAAAACTTCCCCTTTTGATACTATTTAGGCAGAATTGAACAAATATAAAAAGGAAACTAAAAAACTAGACATAAAATTATTCCTTTAACTATGAATTATATCATGATTCCACATAACAAGATTTACTTATATCATAGAATCTTGCCCTTGCCATGTTGTTCCTAATAATTATATTAATCAAAAGAATGACTAACTTTCTTGCCAGAAAATATTGCTTCTTTATGAAGCTCCGTTAAGGTAATTACCTTGCAATGCGGTAAACTCTGTCTTTCAATAAGGGATAAAACATTATGATCAAAAAGGAAATAGCTCCAAAATTTAATTACATTTCAGGATTCTCTGCGGATTCTGGTTAGGTTTGCAAAACAGATGCAAAATATCATTAAACAAGTTGTACAAGAATTTAAAAAAAAAGGAAAAGAAAAGCTGAGAGAATGATTCCAATACAAAGTTATGAAATTAATTATGGCATTGGCTTGATAAGTATTAAGTTTTAGGGAGCTCTTTAGATAGATATAGATATCTCTGAACTGATTGTTGATATCCTAGAAAGTTAACCATTCAATATATGTCACAATTGAGTCCATAAGACCAATTAAAGTATGCAATAAGGAAAATAGCAGGCAAATTAATAAGTTTTCTCTTCATATTTCCAACCACAGACACAGTCTTTGTTAAATTCACAGGTTATGAACGAATAGGCCATTAGTGATCATTAATTTATGAAACAATTCTTGAACATCAGAAGTAGGTTTGAGTTTCACAAGTTGCATTTCACATGATGGAGTCAAGATTACTCACCATTGGGGTGCCTGGGTGGCTCAGTGGTTTAAGCCTCTGCCTTCAGCTCAAGTCATGATCTCAGGATCCTGGGATCGAGCCCTGTATTGGGCTCTCTGCTCAGCGGGGAGCCTGCTTCCTCCCTCTCTCTGCCTGCCTCTGCCTACTTGTGATCTCTCTCTCTCTGTCAAATAAATAAATAAAATCTTTAAAAAAAAAAAGATTACTCACCATTTTCTGATGCTAACACCTGTGATCAAAGCATAAAGCTGATACAGCAGCATTTAGCTCTTTGTATAAACACATAAGCAGAAGGATAAGTCACGAATGTGCCAATTGTTCTCTCTACTGAGAAGATGAGCTGGTATTCACAACATATGCACATGGATCTTTCCAAATGCAGGTATTCTTCCTTACAGCCAGTTTAGAGTATTAAAATACTGGTGTCCATGATCAATCCCAAAAGGAGGGATGGAGCTCAGAATTTAAGATAGCATAATTTTCTCTGTTCTTCTTTTCTATAACAATGGAGGTTCTGAGAAAACCAGACATTCATATTTCACAGGCTAACTCTATGCCTTTTCTGATTTCAAGAGGCAATACTCGTATCTTTTTTCTTAAAAATTTACAATGCGTGAGACAGGGGTATGCACCATTGCACGTATGGTGTCTGGAAAATGTAGATTTTGTTTGTCTTTACCAAAACTGATATGCTTATATCTTCATTGCCTGTTTCATATTTTATATAAGATCCTAAGTATAAACAACATCATAGCATTCATCCTATTAATAAATATGGAAGTCTTTAATAATAGATATATAGCTTTTGTAGTACAAATCAAGTAAAACCCTTATTGGCTTGATGCAAAATGGAAAGTCTTCAGTTCTGTAGGCCCCTAAATTATGTATAAACAGAATAATTAAATCAGTTAGATAGAAATGATATATTTAAAAGTCACATTTTACTTATATATTACTTATATTATCTATTATATTATTGGGGTGATTTAAATGTATTTTATAGAAAGCTAACTTATTGATTTGTTTTAATTTTCTCTGATTCGGGTATTTATAATACCAACTGACACTGCATACTCAATTAAATTGAGGGAATCTGATCCCAGCTGATCCTGCCTTTTCCCAGATTAGAAGTGATCATTCAAACTTCATATTCTGGTATTGCTTCACTGGCATATGTTAAAACCAGAAATTGTATATTTTAGAACTAGGAAAAGCTCCCGGGGATATAAAAGAGATTTCTCTGACAATGATGCCAAGGCTACACAATGGGGAAAGGATCATCTCTTCAACAATTGATGCTGGAAACTGGATATTCATATATTAAAAAAAATAAATTGAACCTTTATAGCTATCTAAAAATTAACTCAAACTGGATTAAAGATTGAAACACAAGGCCCGAGACTATAAACTTCTAAAAGAAAATATAGAAAAAGATCTTCACGTTATTGGATTTGGTACGATCTCTTGGATATGATACCAACAGCATAGGCAACAAAAGGAAAAATAGATAAATGGGACTACATCATTCTTAAAATTTCTGCTCCACAAAGGAAACAATCAACAGAGTGAAAAGGAAACCTACAGAATGGGTCAAAACAATTGCAGATATTTGATAAGGGGTTAATATTCAGAATCTATAAAGAAGTTCTGCAACTCAACAATAAAGAACCCCAAATAATCCAATTTAAAAATAGGCAAAGGACTCGAATAGACAGGTCTCCAAAGAATATATACAAATGGACAAGAAGTATATGAAAAGATGTTCAACATCACTAATCATTTGAGAAATGCTTATCAAATCCACTATAGGATATCATCTTGTATTTATTAGGATGGCCACTATAAAAAAGGGGGGGAGATAATAACTGTTGGTGAGCATATGGGAAAATTGGAACTGTTGTGGACTGTTGGTGGGAATGTAATTGGTCCAGTTACTATGGTAAACAGTACGAAAGTTCCTCAGAGAATTAAAAATAGAACTACCATATGATCCAGCAATCCCATCTCCGGGTGTATATTCATAAAAACTGAAAATAGGATCCTGAAGAGACATCTTCACTAAAGCATTATTTGCAATGGCTAAGAGGTGGAAGCAATATTAATGTCCACTGGGATGAAGAGATAAGGTATTAGGATATGCATACAATGGAATGTTATTCATTTAAAAAAATAGATATCCCGTCATATGCTATGAATTGGATGAAACTTGAGGACATTATGCTAAGTAAAATAAACCAGTCACAAAAAGAAAATACTACATGATTCCATTTATATGCGTTATCTAAAAGGTCAAATTCTTAGAAACAAAGTAGAATGGTAGTTTCCAGTAGCTGAGGGATGGTGGGAAAAGGTAGTTATTCAGTAAGTATAGAGTTTCAGTTTTGCAAGATGAAAAGTTTCTAGAGATCTCTTGCACAACAAGATGTATATATTTAATGCTACTATACTGTACATTTAAAAATAGTAAAGATGGTAAATTTTTATGTTACATGTTTTTTTACATAAAAAAGAAAACAGAAAGGAAAAATCATTTACTGTCAGATAAGCTAGGCATCAGGTGGATTTGGGGAAAATGAAGCTCTAAGCAAAATACTGTCTCAGAGATAAGAGGGGACCTCTATTTATACATTTATATTCTCTGATTAAAGAAATAACAATGAAAAAATAATAAACATGATATAAAATGAGGAGCAAGGTAGAACTTAAAAGAAAGCCAAATTAAAGCTTATACAGTTTAAAAATACTAAATTAAATACTGGACATATCATTATACCTCTTTGTGTACTGAATAAGGTGAAATTGGAGTTTTATAACTTTGAAAAAATTTGAATACATTTTTTTTATGGTGCCCTAAATTCTGATGTTAGCAAAAAGATAAGAGATTAGGGGCAATTATTTAGAAAATACAAGTTTTTTCTCTTTGATGGTTTTTCACTTAGTTTAGCATAAAATGAATATTTGAAAGATATAAAGAAATTGAGTTATTCATTGTCCCCTAAAATGCTGTCTGAATACACAGAGATTGTAAAAAAGTGATTCAAACCATGAATATGAAAAAAATTAGTAGATTTAAATTCAAAGCATACTTAATTATAGAATGGCATATATGAATTTTAAGTAATAAGACGCACATTCATTAAAATTATTTAAAACTCCAGTAATATTAAATAAATGGGCCTTTAATGCTCTATTTCACCAGGACTAGGAACATAGGAAACATAGGGAATAAACGATAAATTCTAATGTTTTTATTCTCATTTCATTTGATTTCTGTTTTTTTCTTTGTCCCTACTTTATCATTTTTATCAGTAGGAATCTGAGTTTCATAATGACTACCATTAGCGATTAATATGTGAGGCTGTATATCTTTTCTTCAGAATAAAAACCAAAATTGCTTTGATATTAAAATAGTCCAAAATTAATCTTTATATATAGTGAAGAGAGACAATTAAACACTATATTTTCCCCAACTGTTAGATGCACTTAATTGAACATATGAATAATAATACTTTATATATTTTTGACATTAAGAAATCTTAATTTGTGATAATTGTGCATACTTTTGAAGTGGAGTGGATTCAGATTCTGTGAAATGTTGATTTTGTAATTACTGATTGATGCCTTTTGCCAACTGTCATTGCTTATTTACAGAAATACCTTATTTACAAATACAAATTTTCTAGATACAGAGTCAGGTAATACATGGAATGTAATACAAAGAATGTACTTCTTTCCCCTAGCATAATGTTTAAAGTTCACACATGCTGTAGTATGATTTAATACTTTCTTTTTACTGTTGACTATGCCACACAAGTTTTTGTATTTTATCATAGATGTGATTTATGATACAGATATTATCAATTCTGTTATATTTTCCCAAAATACAGTAATGTTTTTGTTTCAGTAGATACCTGAACTGACTGGACTCAAAATGCAGACTATCATATCTCTGGTGGTCAGAGGCTCAGATCTCAGTTCAATTCTTTAAAACTCAATTATAAGTTGCTTTCAATTTGTCCTGCACATATGTAGGTAAAAGGTTAGGAGACACTCACTCAAAAAGAGGTCAAAGTCTAGCTGTAGTTTGTTATATGCCTTTCTCACTATCCCACTGCAACTGAGCTATCTTCAGGACAAAGCCACAGAGACAGGAGCAATGTACTCTAGGATGGTTACTTGCTCCGTTGTGGTCCCTTGCATAATTTGCTATGGGGTTTCCCCCCAACCCTCCACAGCCTAGGGAGTTGCTTATAATGATTATGATTATTTTGTATTTTATACAGCATTTATAGCTGTTATTTTTTAGGAGAATCAGTCTGTAAGCATATTAAGAACAGGAATGGGGAATACACTTTATAACATAAAACAATTGCAGGGCAACAATCTTTTAAGTTTTGATGTGAGGGATTATTGTAAAAATAAAACCAAGCAAAAGAGAAACAAGCAAAAAGAAAAAGAAACAACAAACAGAATGCAGATTAAGCTCTCTAATTTTGTATGGAGATAAAGTTGGTCAAAAAATTTTTTTGAAATATTTGGAACCTAGCATATTTAATGTGAGGACAATGACAACAACAATGAATATTAGTCAGTCATAATCTTTCTGGCTCTCCTGTCAGTTCATTGTAACCAGGAACTTTTTTATTCGTGCTTATATGATGCCCACAGAGAGCATGCCTGAGGGATAATACTAATATATGGTTTATGTTGCTGGAAAATTTTTGCTTATGGTATATATTTTTTAAAGATTTTAGTTATTTATTTGACAGATCACAAGTAGGCAGAGAAGCAGAAAGAAAAGGAAGCAGGCTCCCTGCCGAGCAGAGAGCCCAATGTGGGGCTGGATTCCAGGACTCTGGGATCATGACCTGAGCCAAAGACAAAGGCTTTAACCCACTGAGTCATCCAGGTACCCCGCTAATGGTATTCTTTAGGCATGGTACCCAGCCTGAGAAAAATAAGCAGGAATGTTCAAGGTGATAGAGTGACATTTTGGGACGATGTTGTTATTTTTGGTAGCCTAGTCAGAAGGGATAGACAGGTACAGAGGTCAGCCCCCTTCCTCACACTTCATCATTTTTCTATTTACTATTTCTTTTTTATTTCTATTTACTATTACTTCCTTTTCTTTCCTTCTGTCCCAACTTCCTTCATTAGAAGGGACTGGAGTTCATATTTTGGGGGAAATTTCCTTTTCTGGTGGGAATGACCAGTAATTGAAGAATTCTACGCCCTGGATGTTAAGATCCAGAATGTTTGTAAGAAAAACATGATTCTAATTGTTATGACTAGATATTTCAGGGATAGCTGATTGAATTAATGGTAGTTATGGATATTGGACTAACAAGGCAAGAGAGAAACCGTAAATTTAACTGTATCAGTAATTACTAAAGCTTCTTATAAGTTATATAATTTATTCAGTATGCTAATAATTATGCATATTACTAAATATATTAGGCAAACTTTACATTTAAAAATTGTAATAGCAAATTCTGGATGGGTCAGTCAGTTTAGCGACGGACTCTTGATTTCAGCTCAGGTCATGACCTCAGGGCCATGAGAGGGAGCCCCACATCAGGCTCCACACTGGGGATGGAGCCTACTTAACATTCTCTATCTCCCTCACCCTCTCCACCTCCTCTAAAAAAATTATAATAGTAAATTCTATCACCCTATTGTTAATTTTTAGATTTTTTTGATTCTTGTGGAATGGCTGCTATTTATTAGTAGTAGTGATGGGTTATTGTTATCTTTAACATCTATTATTAATACCCATTTCCACATTCAGTTCAGCTTTTGTCATTCCTCTTAAAAGGGTTCATTTAAACACTCAAATGGAATGACTCAACTTGGATAATTTATCATGGTTCTTCAGTGCTAGCCTCTCACAGTCTTTTCTCTTCTTTTCTTTTTCAGTATCTGCTGATAGTAAATTTCTGACTGTGTGACTGGACTTTGCACTCATGGCTTTGTTTCTGGTATAAGTATCCTTTGGTTCTTATTTGTCTAACGGGACTGTTCAATCTGCTGCATTAATCCAGCCTGATTTTTGATACATTCTTTGTTTCTAACTTCCCTTTTTGCTTCGGATTCAGATTTTTTTCCCCCAGAAATTAAATTTTCCTTCATTCCTCAAGGATTTCTCAACTTTTCTTTTCCCAAAAGCTTACTCTGTAGTCACCACGGATAAAATGAACTACATTGATTAAGTGTCTACTATGCACCCAGTAGTGAGATAAACGATATATACATAAAAATGAAAAGTTTACAGTATTCTGCTGCCTCCCTCAGCACGACAGACTCCTTCATTCTAATGAGCTATGTGTTTGGTAACAGATTTCATCATTTCACTAGTTGCCAAGTGTCTACCTACCAACAAACCAGTTTTTCTTTACTATATGCTAGCAATAATTGTCTTCGGTGTCAATCACTCTATCCCGAATCACTAAATACGTGGTATTGTTATTACTATAATTATTGCTATTATTGCTATTGTATGTCATTTCTGAATGCAGAGGGGAATTCTGAAGAAGGAATATTTTGAAAAGGATGGTACTGACACTTTCACTAAAAGGAAATGAATTATGCTAAACGTGAGTCAGAAATTTCGAGTCACTAAAAAGGAGCAAATTGAATGTGCCTTGTTAGAATTTTTCTTGCTAGTAATTATAGTATCATTCCTTTTCCTAGCTGTCTCAGAATCAATAAGACGAACCTGTTAGAACCCCTTGGCTATATAGTCCTTTCTCTGTTGCTAGCCAGGTAAATTGAAGAGATCAGGGTAAATGGCAGGCAGCCATGCACAAACCAGATCCTGGACCCTTACATTTTCACAGTCCACTCAGAGCTAAAATACCTGAAGAAAACTCATTTGAGGTTGTAATATTTTGCCATTAGACAAGATGCACACTCTCGAGGAACACGATCTTCATTTAAGACCTTCATACTTGATAATATGTGAGCAAGCAAGAGGGAGAGAGGGGAGAGGGAGCGAGAGAAACCGTATTAACTTCTAGGTGTTTTTAGGAACATTTATGGCTCACCCGGTACTAATTATAATATGATTTCAAATGTGTTAAGTTAACATTTCATGAAGTCCTTTTCATATGCCAGCCTTAGCAGGTCTTATTTTTGCTTCCTGCATATTTTCAGGCACTGAGATAAGTGGTTCATATTGCTTCTTTTCCTTTTATAACTTTTTAAATATGTGTGCACTCAAACATTATTTCTTAACCGGATCTGTACTGCTCCCCTTCACTCTTTAAGCTCAGATATTTTAATTGTACCATTTGCAATATATTCAAAATACAAACAGCATATGAAATGTGTCAGTCTTCACATTGAATTTATAAATAAGTCTGGTCACAGTCAAATAATTTCACACATTGCCCAGCATAAACGTCAATTTAAAATATGAGGCTCATAAATAAAATGAAAACTGTTACCCAGTGGATCTAAAAACAGTTATTATGTCAGAGTTAATCTTTGCACCAGCTCATGGTCTTCCTACACACTGCATCAAATGTGAACCCCTAAATACCAAGGGTCCTGCATAATGAATCTTACTACGGTAAATCATTTGCACATTTAAATGGGGACAAATCATCATCTACCTGAATGGAATTTAACCTTGTGTAAAAGAAGATAATTGTATATTTGTAAAGGATGTCAAAATAACGTGAGATGATGCATTTTTCATTGAAAAATAAGTCAGGCTGTCACGAAGTCTTCTAGAGTGCCTGAGAAATACCATGAAAGCATACCCACAGCCTACTGAGTCTTCCCTGCAGCATTACCATAGCCTACTGATTCTTTTCAAGGAGTGGGAAGTAGTTCTGGTAGGTCCTAGACTTTGAATCACAGCATTAACACCTGACCATTCACTGCACAAAGTATAGAAAACACAAGTGGAAAACAGGACTATACCAATGGACCTTCAGTTTACAAAAGGGTCTGCAGGGTAAGTACATATTCTAAAGAAGAGAGCACTATTCTACATTCTCCCAGAAGAAGAAAAGATAAATAAATTTCACTTCTACAATGGAGTTTACATTACTTATGCAGAAACAAATAGAATAATGTTTAGATATGCTGGTGAGGACTTGCCTGCATTCCAACACTCACCGGCTCCACATGATGATTGTCCATATTAATTCTTCTTTATCAAAAATCTTTTATTTTTGTTGATCATTTTTGTTTATGTTTATAATGAGAATTTGTATTTGTAAATTATACTAACAGTGAATTTTACACCTGGGGTTATTCCAGTGCTCTCTGCAAAAAGTCTATCTTTTTAACTGTTTGGAAGTGCACAGGTTCTCTTTCAACTTTTTGAACAATTATAGCTTGATTATTTGCAACAATTTTTGTTTTGCTGATTTCCAAAGCCACTCTGATTTTAGCGGCCATGAAAATAATGTTGTTATTTTTTAGTGATGGCAATTTCTTCTCTTCTGCTTATTTAAATACTGCTTTCTTGAATTGTAGAATTTCACCAAATTTTTCCCTAAATGCCATAAATTATTAATTTTGTATAGAAAATTATATCTCTTTCCAAAATATCTAATTATGGTTCTTTCTCTAAGTTCTGATTACTTCTGTGCCTCAATATTCTTATCTGAAAAAAGTGACACAGCACTTATCTCACGGGTTGTTTTATGAGCTAATGTATATAAAGAATTTAGAATGGTAAGTCATTTAACTGTTTTTTTTTTTCAACTGTTTTTCTTTCTTTCTTTTATTTTTTTTAAGCAATTTACCCTAAATGCATAACAACTGTCAATGTTCTCTCCTAAGTGTTTGTCATCTTCTGTCATTTATTGAGATTTCCATGAACGAGATACTTAGACACTGTGCATAAATTTTAATCTGTATTTTTTCAATGGTCATGTCAGGTAGGTATCATTTCCATTGTACTGAGAAAGAAATTTTGAGACTTAGAGACATTAAATAACTTGCCTGACAGTAAACTATAGTAAATGGCAGCACTATAACTCCAACTATGGCCTAGCTGATGGTCTAGCTGACCTCAAAGACTGGGTTCTAAATTCTAAGTGTATTTTACCATCACCTTGTCGTCCTTCAGGCAGTGTGCATACACACACAGTGTGATGTAGACACATATACCTTGAGTCTCTTACCTGTTTTACTGACTTAGATTTCATTAGGGTTGGTTTTATTATCCAATGTTTCTACTGATGATCATATTTATTCCATAAGTGAATGATTTCTATTTCTTGTTATTTTAAGGTAACAAGTGTTCTTTTTCCTTTCCCAGAGAATAGATGGTAGCTTTTTCCCAAACTCTTCCTTTCCGCAACTCTTACTAAAAAGATGCCATTTATTTTTCTGCTATCTTTGCATTTTTATAATACTCAACTTGATGATGGCTGCTAGATTTTGTTTCTTCTGCTCGCTCAAGCTTGCTTGGTAAATAGGCTTTCAGGGGCATGGCTCCATAATCCTGTTTATGGTGAGACTTCATGACAGTATAAGCTCTCTGTGCTAATGTTGGGTGGAAGGGTTAGGGCTATTGGAGGTATTTTTTAAAGTACATGTTAAGGTTAATTCTATAGTTAATGGCAAAGTTAGAAGGCAGGAGGAGAGTCACAATGATCCAGCCTGCAAATAATGACCTAAAGCTCAAATCCAGTCAGCCAGGCAAGGATCATCAATAGCATTTTTACCTGGAGTTGGGATTGAGGACTATGACAGCTGATCCAGAGCTTTTAGTCCCTTAGATTTCAGACACTTAATTTTCAACAGAACTTTCTTCTCATATTTATGATTAAAGCAGAATGTTCTAGAATCACTGCAGTTGGAGTCATATGGACTGTGAGGGTAATACTCAATTGATTCTATACCTTCAATTCTAAAAATGAGAGAGTTTCTTAGAGCAATCATTCTCAAATTCTAGACCTTGAAACTCTGGCTTCAGAATTATCTAAGGCGTTACTTCCACTGAATCAGAATGTTCTGGTGTTAGCTAAAAAGCCTTTTGAAATTACCCTAAGTAATTCTATTGCACACTGAAATATGAGAAAGAAAAATATCCTTTAAGAACATGGAATAAACTCAATTATTTTTTCTCTGGAGATATTACAAAATTTTTTTTCAAATGTTTATGAGATCTACAAAAAATGATTATATAAATTCTTACTCTTCCATTTTCTGGTTAATCTCTACAGGAAAATCTTATAGTAAAATGTTGTGAAGTATGAGAACATAGTGTTTAGTACTTAAAATGGAGTCTTATCATTTGCCAGTAATAATCGTTTATAGAAATAAACAAAATTCTCTGGCCTTACTTGCAAGAATTCACTTCTCTTAATGCTTAATTCTGTTGGCCAGGTAGACAAGAGAAAATCAGGAGAATTAAGAGTTGTTAAATATTTTTCCTGTTCATTTATCATTCAAACAATGAAAAGCAATTAAGATCTTCAGTTTAAAAACTGACCTACCAGATCTTTTTTTCTTTTAATTTTTTATTCACATTCAATTTACTTAGCATATAGTGTATTATTAGTTTCAGGGGTAGAATTTAGTGATTCATCAGTTGCATATAACATCCAGTGCTCAATTGCATCAAGTGCCCTCCTTAATGCCCATGACCCCTCCTACCTCCTCTCCAATGATCCTGTTTGTTTCCTATAGTTAACAGTGTCTTATGATTTGTCTCCCTCTCTGTTTTTTATCTTATTTTATTTCTCCTTCCCTTCCCCTATGTTCATCTGTTTTGTTTCTTAAATTCCACATATGAGTGAAATCATAGCATCTTTGAGTAAATGCTTTTTTGTGTGGAAATGCCATTACATTGTATATTAAAACATCTTTGTTTTAAAGTGTCTTTCTCTTATAAATCATGTGAATATAAAACTACTATAGAGTGTTTTCCACATTTCTTTTTGTTGTTGTTCTGTTTTTTGTTTATCTGTTTTCCACATTTCAGAAGGCAGGTATGTAGTGTTGACCCTTGAACAACATGGGTTTGAACAGCATGGGTCTACTTAAATGTGGATTTTTTGAATATATAAATACAGTACGGTAAATGTATTTTCTCTTCCTTATGATTTTCTTAATACTATTTTCTTTAGCTTAATATATTGTAAAATTGCAATATACAAAACATATAATGTACAAAATGTGTATTAACTGTTTATGTTACCAGTAAGGCTTCCAGTCAACAGTAGGCTATTAGTAGTTTTTGGGGAATCCAAAGCTTTTTGTGGATTTTGACTGCACACCAACAGAGTTGGTGCCCCCAACCCTATGTTAGTGACCCTCAAGGGTCAACTATATTTCTGTAGCCATTGTGTTCAGTAACAATCTCATTGGAAACCACGGGCTTGTTTTAGCACCCTGATTCTAGAAGACATACATACATGATATGTTATAAAATAATATGAGAATAATTTATAATATTCATAGAATGACATAATATAAGAAAATGAAAACAAAATTAGATATCTTTTGTTCCTGAATTTAGGTTTTAATTAAAGAACAGAAATTTGATAAATCCAATAATGAATAAAGGCTTTATATGGAGGTTTATATGATTTTTAATACAAATTTTAAACTTGCTGTTCAATAATACTGTATTATATTAGAAAGAGTACTATGTTAGAAGTAAAAAAATGTGAGTCCTTGTCTTGTTCTATCACTCAGGCAAATAACACCAGACAAGTCACTTTAAATTTTCAAGTATAAAATTAAGAAAATTTTTCTTTAATCTTTAAGATTTAGTCTTCTAAGGTTCAAGTCAATTTTTCTTTTCAATCCAATTTAAATGTAAGAAGTCTTTGATTCTAATTCTGATTTCCAATTGAGAGAGACAGGGTTACTATTTTAGCATAGTGAGAAAATACACATTCTATGATAACAAAGAATTGTTAAATTGTTAAAGGAAACTAATAACAGATATTATACTCTATTAAGATTATTCATTTATCTTTTAAAACATTTATTTTTTTCCTACCACATGTTTATATATCTGTCTAATGTCTCAAATTGAAAAAGTAAATCAAGTAAGAATTTTCTTGCTGCATTAGGTCTAGGTCATGATGCTGAACATTTATTTATTTATTTATTAACATATAATGTATTATTTGCTTCTGGGGTATAGGCCTGTGAATCATCAGTCTTATACAATTCACAGCACTCTCCATAGCACATACTCTCCCCAATGTCCATAACCCAGCCACACCATCCCTCAGTTTGTTTCCTGAGATTAAGAGTTTCTTATGGTTTGTCTCCCTCCCTGGTCCCATTTTGTTTCATTTTTTTCCCTCCCTGCCCCCATGACCTCCCACCCTGCCTCTCAAATTCTTCATATTGGAGAGATCATATGATAATGTCTTTCTCTGATTGACTTATTTCGCTTAGCATAATACTGTCTAGTTCTATCCACGTCGTTGCAAATGGCAAGAGTTCAGGTTTTTGGTGGCTGCATAGTATTCCATTGTATATATATATATATATATATATATATATATATATATATATATATATATCACATCTTCCTAGATGTCCATCAACAGATGAATGGATAGAGAAGAAGTGGACATTTATTTTTATATAATACAGAGCTGTTTTCACTTCTTTGTAAATGACATCTTCCCCAAAAGGGTACTATTAAATATTTCAAACATTCACAAAGTGAAAGAAATGTACAATATTCATATACCTACTCCCTAGATTTTACAATTAATTTTTGCAGTATTTATTTTGTTAAAAAGCTCTCCATTTATATATCTCTCAATTCATCCCTCTGTCAATATTTGTCATGTAGTTTTGATGAATACGTTTAAGTAAAATGTAGTCACTGATGGGGTTTAGGGCATGCTATCCTCAAACATGGCACCTTGACATATTAAATATCTTAAGCTGAAGGAGTTTATGAAAATGGTAGAAGTAGGAAGGTGGCGCTGACTCTCCCCTCCCTGTCCTTCTTCCCTGAAAACAGAGATAAATGTCCCACGTGAAGTGTATCCTCCCAATACCAAGAGATACAGTATGCTGATCACCAGCCACAGGGAATTTAGGACTGAGAAGTTTGCATAAACAACCATTGTTACTTCTCCAGCATTTACTACCCATGGTCCCAAAAACCTTTTTTGGTCAAATATTCACATATATATTGCTTATCTGTCTAAAAGACATAAAGCATCCTTCTCTGATTCCTTCTTGGGGTCTTCATTCTCTTGTGAGGTCTCATGGACATGTAACAGTTCAATAAAGCTTGTATGCTTTTCTCCTGTTAAACTGTTTTATGTCAGCTTAATTCTTAGGCTCAGCCAGAGATCCAAAGAGGGTTGGAAGAGAAAGAGAATTTTTCCTCTCCTACAACATTTTACTCTTAAGTACATTAACATGTATATCATTAACTAGATTTCAGTGTTTGTTTACTGTTCCTTTTGTTTGTTTTGTTTTGAGATAGGGAAAACGTGTGTGTGTGTGTGTGTGTGTGTGTGTGTGTGTGTGTGTTCATTTCTCTGTATTCTATAAATGTTGCTTTGTTCAATATAATTTCTAATGTGTTTGTCTCTAAGTGAAATAGCTAATAATTATCATGTCTTTTGTTTCTCTTTAGGGACTTGGGTGACTATTGCCTTTCCCTCCACTGTCTGGCTTTAGAGAACTTTCCAACCCAAATTGCGCCCAAACTATCTCAGGTTTGAAAATGTGGATGTAGTGTGGATGGTAGGAATGAGAAGAGAAAGATGAGTATGGGAGAAAAATACTGAACTAGAAGCATTGTTGACACAAGAGGGGAAAGAAAGATTAGTACGAAATGAATAAAACTTTGTAGCACTAGTGCATGAATAGGTAAACAGGAACTTTTCTACATGGTTCATGCTAAATAAGGTGGGATCCTTGTTCATTCAGAGATCTTACATCTTAGACCACAAGATCCTCTCTAACTTACAAACATACAAAATGAATTTATTAGGGGGTGTTAAATGTTTTACCATTTCTCCGGGAATATGGCACCAGAGAATTACCATCCAAGATTATATAACCAGGAAGAGTACACATATATTACATTGCCTGACAAATTTCAGATATAATGGCACTGCCACTGAGTACTGGCACTACAGCTTACACAGCAGCCACTGAGTGCAAGAACCCAAATATGGCAAAATTTATAGCACAATCTCTGTCTTTGCTGGTTCTGAAAGCTTGAGTTGTGTTTTCCCATACTCTGCCACCCTTGTAACAGAATCGATTTTTCACATTGATCTCTTTCGAATCAATGTCTATTTTGACTGTATCTGGTTGACAAAATCTAGTTCACAGGCAATGTACTAAGGGCAAGAATAGCTGGGACAGAGAGTTACCTAGCTTCTACACTGGGAACACAGAACTCATTAAATAAGGGAAACTGCCACAAAGGCTGTTCAAAAAAATATGGTATAGGGGTGCCTGGGTGGCTCAGTGGGTTAAAGCCTCTGCCTTCGGCTCAGGTCATGATCTCAGGGTCCTGGGATGGAGCCCTGCATCAGGCTCTCTGCTCAGCGGGGAGCCTGCTTCCCTCTCTCTCTCTCTGCCTGCCTCTCTGCCTACTTGTGATCTCTCTCTGTCAAACAAATAAAATCTTTAAAAAAAATGGTATAAATATTCATTAGAGTCTTATCACCATGATACCATTTTGTCCATTACTGTTTTCTTGTTTTTCTGAAATCAACGTATGTCATGCCAGCATCTTTCTGCTAATCTATCATTTGGTAATTCTGTTACACCCCTGCATACCTACATCCTCTCACAAAATTCTGTGTTCCTCACTTCTTTTCTTTTGGAAGTTATGTTTGAAATCTATCTTAATTGAAATCAAAGATTATTATACTGTTATCTTAAAATTCTCAATTCCCAGTTTATTTTACCAATTTATACAATTACAAAAAAACCAGATAGATAAGTTTCTTAAAATGTTTTTTACTTCTGTAATTCTTTCCTCCTTTCTTCTTCTGCTCTCTACTTCCTCCCTCTCTCCCTTCCTCTCTCTTCCCTCTTTATTCCTTTCTTTCTCCTTCCCTTCCTTATTCTATCGTTTCCTTCCCTTTATTCCATTAGGCTTGGGATTGATCACATGATTATGACATCAGAAAGATAAACCAAATATTTATGAATGTTACTAAACAAAATAGGTGATACAGTCCTTGAAGTCAGTCATATTTATTTTGCCCCCTTGAATAAATTTGATCAAATGGGAGAATCTGACATATCTTAACACTGAAACAGACCTCTTATAGTTATTATGAAATAATCAATTAAAAATCAAAATGTTTCAAATTTATTCAGAAGTTAAGAGCTGCACTGAATGACAAAATGCTCCCACCTAGGGTGCGGGGGATGATCTTCATGCAGTATGAGGTCTCATTTTTATAAGAATGAAGATCTAGTCACTGGATAAAAGAGGGGTTTATTTACATTTGTGAAGCTTTGAAATTATGTATTATATTTACAAAAGTTTAGTATCTAAAACAATCATGAATAACAGAAGTCCTATTCTAGCCATTTTATGCTTGGGAGACATAAATGAGTATGCTAGAGCCAAGAAGCAAAATATAAAAATTAATTGCTCCAGGGATCGGATGAAAAGATATGGACTTTATTCATGGAATTGCTGGATTGATGACTGGCCCATTTCCCCCTGGTTTATAGGATTTTGAAAGTAGAACAGAATGATAGTTATTAATCTCACTGGAAGTGGGTAGTTGAAAGATTATGAAAGAGTAAAGATGGCATAAATTTAAAAAGAAAACTATTAAAGATATTTGTCATGCAGCCAAACTCAGATCAAGTCACAAGATCTTAATACTGATCAATGAAAACCAAACTAGTTTTCTTGAAATTTAAAAAAAAAAGTTAATGACGAGCAACTGAGGCTTAAAAGATGGTTAGGATGCTTGACTCTTAATTAAGAGACATTAATACACTATTATCTTGAAGCATTTTTTAAAAGATTTTATTTATTTATTTATTTATTTGAGAGAGAGTGCATTTAAGCTGGGGTGGTAGCAGAGGGAGAGGGAGAGCAAGAACCTGAAGCAGACTCCTTGCTGATCCAGGAGCCGGATATGGTGCTTGATCTCATGACTCTGAGATCATGACCTGTGCTGAAATCAAGAGTCCCATGTGGCTCCTTGCTCGGGGCAGTGGGGGCTGGGGGGTCTGCTTCTCCCTCTCCATCTCCCTCTGCCCCTCCCCGGCTCAAATAAATAAACAAAATCTTAAAAAAAAAAAGGCGTGGGGGAGTCCCATGGTTAACCTACTGAGCCACTCAATTAAAATTCTGGGCCCCTTGAGGTGTATTTTCTTTTTCCTTTTTTTTTTTTTTAAAGATTTTATTTATTTATTTGACAGTGAGAGATCACAAGTAGAGAGGCAGGCAGAGAGAGAGGGGGAAGCAGGCTCCCCGCTGAGCAGAGAGAACCCGATGCGGGGCTCGATCCCAGGACCCTGAGACCATGACCTGAGCCGAAGGCAGAGGCCTTAACCCACTGAGCCACCCAGGTGCCCCTGAGGTGTATTTTCTATTAAACTGTTTATTCTAAAACATAAGGAACATATCATAGCACTGATTAGAGAATAGTTCACTCACCCACCTGTGTTTTACATGATCATCTTTTTTTTTAGATCCTCTATGGAAAAAGTGAAAAATATTTGAAGATACTGAATGTGGAGATTCTGAATGGCTCTGTTTATCAAATAAGAAATTGTTCAAAACAATAAAATGATTTAGTAGAGACAAAAAGTCACTGAATCTTACATAGTTCTGGAGCAGGAAAAACTTCCACCCCATTTTTTTTTAAACCTATTTGCAGCCCCAATTCTTAGGTGGAGAATTGTGGCTCCTCCTCCTAGAAGCTGCTCCAAATCCTTGGGCATAGCTATGTTCTGTTTGCTGATTCTAAAAAAGTACAAAGTGAAACAAATTGTTTGTATTATGTAGCTGAAATCTAAAGTATATAATTTTGTTTTGAAAGGGGTTCTATTTATATCTACCTTAAAACTGGAATCATTAAGAATGAGAAATTTTTCATTCCTGGTTAAAGATGTCTTGAGTTCTGGGCTCTGTTTACCATAAGCTTTCGGATATTGAAAATTCTGCTTGGGATTTCAGAATCTAATCTGTCAAAAAAAGGTCAATTTGAATTACCCAATTTCTAAGTTTCTTTCTTGATTAAACACACTCCATTTATTTGCTCCAACAGAACCATTAATTCATTAAATATTTATTGAACATCTATCTACTAGATGCCAAGTACTCTGTGTCTAGGGATATAACAGTGAATATACAGAAGATACTTCTTTTTTAATGGAGCATAAATTGTAGTTGGGAAAACCACCTTACTTACTTTCTTATACTTAGCAGTGATATTTTTAAAAATATTTTGTTAAGTTCCCTATGTACAAAATTATTTTCCATTTTTATTTGCAAAGCACCTTCAGTTTTTATCATCATAGTTTTCATGTCAACTATGATAATAAAATTTGATACATAGAGCAATATGTCTCAAAACCTCAGTGCAGTCTGTATCTTCTCCTCCTTGACCTACATGAGTTTGATATCTGCTTCTAAGTTATGTCATCCTAACACTGAAATGTTTCTTCATCCTGAAACTATTTATAGTGCCTCAGTCCTGTGTCAGTCACTGATCATAGCTTCAACTCTTCTTTCCCATTCTTGATGTTTCTCTCCTCTACTAATCTAAAAACATCACAATTGGTCTCCTCGACCATTGATCCTACACACTATAACTTGAAGAACGTTCTCAATACTTAACCCTAATTATGTTGTTCCCTAATTTAGAAAGCATCAGTATTTCTTAATTTCCTTCAAATTACAGTTGAAAATTCTTAGGTTGGTGAAAATTCACCCTACCTGGAAGTCACTGGGCTATTAGCATTATGACATTATTTCTGTGGAAAGGCTAGACTTTGGCTATATGAATAAAAGAAAGAACAAAGTGATGTATTTACTTACTGAATACTATGTAGGAACTAGTGTAGGAGCAGTATTTCTTTTGGGGAATGTGATAGGGATGTGGTTCTAAAATTTCATTGTCAGAATCCCTTTAGACTCCTATAGGTTATTAAGAGTTTTGTTTATGTTGGCTACATCTATCAGTATTCAAAGTATCAAAATTAAAACCTAAGTACATTAAAAATATTTAGTTATTAATTCATTTAAAAAATAACAATAATAGGGGTGCCTGGGTGGCTCAGTCATTTGAGCGTCCAACTCGATTTCAGCTCAGGTCATGATCTCATGGGTTGTGGGATCGAGCCTCATGTCAGGCTCCTTGCTCAGTGCGGATTCTGCTTGAAAGATTCTTTCCCTCTCTCCCTCTTTCTCTCTCTAAAAAGAAACAAATCTTTAAAAAATAACAATAATAAGTACTTTAATTATTAATGTAAATATCATTTTTATGAAATTTAACTATATTTTCCCTAACAATTAAAATAATAAAAGGAAGAGTGACTTTTTTACAGACCTTTGAAATGTTTGGCTTAACAGGCTATAGGTGAATTGTCATGTCTGCTTTTCTGCATTCAGTCTGTTGCAATATATTGTCTTGGTTGAAGTGCATTAAGAAAATCTGGCCTCACACAGATATGTAGTTGGAAAAGGGAGGAGTATTCTAATAGTCCTTAAGATAATCAAGAATGTTTCTATTTATCCTTAATACGCTATCAAAACTTGATTAGTAGTTTCTTAAATGTTGAAATCTGAAATCATATAAATGAACTTTTTGTGCAAAAGTGATAGTCTAATTGACAAAAGGTCATTATTATTATGAAAATGATTTTTATCTGAAAGGGCCTTGAGAACTACATAAAGGAAATAAAAAATAAACTTATGTATTCATCAGAATGACTGAGACTACAGACTTCAACTTCAGAAAAAGTCCTGTTCCTCACTTACATGTTACATGGCATAGGGTAGTTTATGAAACTTGTCTAGGTAGTCCTTTCACCCTTTCAATTAGTAATGATCATAATAACAATATTAATTTTAAAGAGTTATTATATTTAAATGATGACACAATGCATATCAAATGCTTTGGCACTGTGCTTGCTATATTATAAAGTCACAGTAAATGTTGACCATAATATTATTAATGAATACTTAACATGTGACATGAATCAAACGATCAAAAACTGAGTAAGAATGTAAGTTAAACAACCCTACCTAAGTGATCTATATTTTGGAATAAAGTTTCCATCCTCTTGGCTAAAAACTGCAGGGCATCTTCAGGAGTAATAAAGTTTCCAGAGCATCCATATGGCTCAGAGTAGGACTGAATTATCACAATAAAAATGGCTCAGTGAAATAAAAATCTTAGTATGCCTGCAAAGAAGATTTTTGCCTCAAATAGAAACAAAACAAAGCAAAATATGTTTATGTAGTTATAAGAGGAACTAAACCAAGAGAATGAAAAAAAAATCCTCAACCACACTGATTGCAATGAAACTGAGTTGGACCATGTTTGCCTTGTTTAGGAAAAACATTTTTCTATCCTTTTATTACCACAGGCAGTGAATAGTCCCATGTGATTAACAAAATCATCTTGAAACACTGGCATGTGTTGGCCACAGATGAAAAATTAAATGGCATTTTTAAATTCCCGCCCCTCATCTCATTTAAGAGAGAATGTTGTTGCACTTGGACTCCAGTCCGTCTAATCAGGCAGCACATTTCCTATCACGTCTAACACCTGGCTGACTCCCGTGTGCCAACTGTGCCCAGTGCAGTGATATGTCTGGAAGTAATTATTTCTATCACCCACATAAGGCCAGGGGATATGAGACTCATCACATGCTTACCTTTTACACGGACTTCATTTTTCATTTTAGATGCCTGTGTGAGTTGGGCCACATAGATTCACCTGAATCCCTAAAAGGGAAATTTGCCCCCAAATTACAGCTGGGATGAGAAGTATCAGATAAGAAAAGTACCCTCACCAGTGACTCAGTCTTTTCCATAAAGCAAATATACACATAGAATTTTGATAGTGACATCTTTTCCTAAGTAAATGGATATCAACTGTATTCATGCCATAATGGTTTGCCATATCCTTATGCCTTGAAATGACATCCCCCCCTTAGGATAATATGTCCTACAAACAAGGAACAACTCATGGCACTGTCCTATCCTTATTATAGGATTTGATCTAATTTTGGTGTATGTGTGAATTCTTTTTCTCTCTCTCTAATAAATGCATTATAAAAAGATAATAGGTAGAGAGATAAATTGATATAGATATAATATTTTTGGAATCAATATAACTATACAAACTTAAATCCTCCACACTGACATTACAATGTTCAGATACTTTTCCTTTTGCTAAACCTTTGTGTAACAGATATCGATTAAATCATCTCCTCTTTCAGGACCCTTGGGTATTTAGATTACGCTATCTTTGGAGTCTTGTTCTGGCATTCAATCAATGCATGCAAGAGAATATGTTGTATCATATTTAGCAGACTAAGCCTTCTGAGGAAAGGATTAGTGAATAGTTACTGAGTACATTTTAAAAGCAGATTTTTCTCTGTAATATCTATGCCTATTCTTGGAACATATAACCGGATATGTTCAAAATACAGATGCAAAAAGGAGAGACGTCCTAAATAAAGTGTATTCATCTGATCTGCATATTTTGAAAGACCCGAATCTTCCCTTGCTTTCACATTTTATTTTTATGTTTTAATTGAAGCTTTGCATAATTTAAGAGTGAGATGGATAATCAATACAAAGATCAATTCAGCACTAATCCCTGTGTGAGATCACTACGGTTTTCTTGGCAAAATGCTGCAGAAAACTAGTTTAGTGTTTCCAATTAAGATAATCTATTAAAATAGCTTTTAATAATATATAAGCAAGTACAGATATATAATATAAGGGAAATCAGAGGAAGAACAGCACAATCTTATGTGAAATTAAAAAGTGATAATTTTATGTAGTAATATTCAATTATATGGATACTAACAAATTGTAATTCAAATAAAGAAAGTACCAATCCCGTGTAGACTTCCACCATTTTCTATTTCTAACCCAGTGTTCTCTGAATCCTTCTGCCACAGGGCCCAGTCATGTGAAAGCACTCTCACCTTGATTCATTGTTAAAGAGAGAAAGTGGCCTTCTGTTTGAAGTAGACATGTAATAGGGGCATTCTGCTGTTAACCACATAGGGAGAGACCATTCTGACATTAGCTACTATCTTCTCTGACCATTAGAGTTCTATATTCACTGGCAGGAGAAGGAATTCCATGACAACAAATGGCATAGCTGACTTTCAACTCAGGAATCATATCTCAGGAGATTTGAGAAGTGAGATTGCATTCTAATTTGAAATAGATGTCCCTTTTTTTCATATATTACACAGAAAAAAATATATGTATAAAATGAAATTTCATTTTGCTGTGTATAAGTTATGGTATAGAAGAATTTACTTATCAACATTCTAATATTATTGGACTTTATATAAAATACAAATTTAATGTATAAAAAAATGCAATAGCTATAGAAATGGACACTAATTAGTGATTTCCAGGGGCAAAAATGGAATATGGTGGGAAGAGAGTGGATATGGTTATTGAAGAGAAATAAGAGGGATTCTTGTGGTGTTAGAAGTACTATTCTTCATCTTGGCTGGGATGGTGGACACAATAATGTACATATGAGATAAAATTGTATAGAACTAAACATATACCCCACATACATATATACAAATACAAATCAGTACAAGTAGAACTGAGGAAATCTGAACAAGACCAGTGGATGGGATTAATGTCAATATCCTAGTAGTAAAATTGTACTATAGTTTGGCAAGATATTATTATAGGGGGAAACCAGCAAAAAAATTCTCAGGATATCTCTGCATTATATATTACAACTGCATATGAATCTATAATATCTTGAAAAAAAGTTTTAAAGAATAAAAAATGTTCTGTTTTCTCATATGAATGTAAAGAGCTTGGAAGGCCTCACTTCCATCATCACAATGAGAAAAAAGCTGAGTAAACTGAAAACCAACAACTCTTCTGAGATCCTTTATTGAGAATAGAGATCACATGGCCAACTGCTTCCCCCCCACATCAATGAGACAGACGGGCAGACAGAGACTCACAGCTTATTAGAGTAGTAGTCCATGGACAGAAACCATACCTGGAGCCAGTACAGGGTTAAGAAAACTTAAACTAAAATCAATCAATTGCTGGGGGTTCCATGTGGACAAGCTTGAAAATTAAAATCCCAGGGAGGGTCAGTCATAGGGGTCCCCACACTTTCCTGAACTTTGCTTTCAGGAGCCCCACCAGGTTTTCACAGTGAAGATCAGTGGAAAATGCTCTTATATTTCCTGTAGGGAGAAGACAAAATTCTTCATTTTGAAATATGCCCAGAATATTATGTACTCCTTAATGAGGCTTGCCTACAAGGGAAACTATTTTACAAAACCCTAAGCAACTGGGTCTTACCAGAGCCTAACTGACCTATGTGAAGGGAAATATAGAATATTAGCACCCTTTAGTCTTCCAGGTAAGAAAAGGAAATATCCAACTACAGCTGCTTCTGGTCCTCTTGTTTCACCTACAGGGGCAAATAAAATAAAACAAAGCAGAGACACACTTAGGAAAGTGACAACCTAAGGACACAGACTTGCTAAAAGAATGAGACCTAATCATAAGACTATAAAACATTTCTCCTTTTTCAAACCTTACTATCACCTCGATGACGCTCTTGCATAATAACAGAGTAATACAAGTGAAGAAACTATGCATCTTGGACATCATTTAAGAAATTTCTAGGGAATTGGGGAGGGTATGTGCTATGGTGAGTGCTGTGAAATGTGTAAGCCTGATGGTTCACAGACCTGTACCCCTGGGGCAAAAAATACATTATATGTTAATAAAAAAAGAAAAAGAAAGAAAGAAAAAGAAATGTCTAGGGAAATCCAAAGACAACAGTGGATACAAAAACAAGGACCCCTGAAGTGCTTCTGACAACACAGCTACAACAGTGAATATGGTTTAATTCCTAGTCAGATAAACATAAAACTTTACACTAAAGACCTATTTACCTCAGTTCCTTTTACTTGCTGCATCATATCGGGCTTTCAGCAAAAAATTAACAAGGCACAAATTGAAAAGACAAAATGTACAGTCTGAAAAGACAAACTAATCAGAACCAGATTCAGGTAAAGACAGCAATTTTGGAATTCTCAGACTGGGAATTTAAAACAACTGGGATTAATATAAGGAAAGGGCTCTAACAGAATAAGTAAACAACACAAAAGAACATGCATCATGTAATAAGCAGAAATGAAAACTCTAAGAAGATCAAAAGAAATGGTAGAAATAAAAAACAGTATAACAGAAATTTGATAAGCTCATCAACAGACTTGGTATGATTGAGAAAACAATCAATGAGCTTGAAGAAATATCAATAGAAACATCTATAACTAATATGCAAAAAAAAGAATGAAAAAAAATTGAATGAAATATCCAAGATTCAAAGGATAACCACAAAATGTACAAAATATTTTAATAGAAATACCAGAAGTAGAAGAAAGAGATAAAGGAATAAAGAAATGTTTGAAGTAATAATTATAGAACATTTTCTAAAATTAATGACAGCTACCAAACTAAAAATCCAGGAAGCTCAGTAAACACCAAGCAAGATAAATACCCCCAAACATCTATACTTAGGTTTCTAATATTCAAACCACAGAAAATCAATGACTAAGAAAATTTTGATAGAAGTTAAGGACAGAGTAATATATGTAATATAGAGGAGCATGGATAAGAATTATATTGGACTTCTCTTCAGAAACTGCACACAAGAAGAGAGTGGAGCAAAATATTCAAAGAGTTAAAAGAAAAAACTACCAACCTAGAATTCTATATCCAGCGAAATTACCCTTCAAAAGTAAAAGAGAAATAAAGATTTTCTCAAACAAACAAAAATTGAGGGAACTTATTACCAGTAATGAAATGTTAAAGTTCTTCAGAGGGAAGGAAAATCCTATAGGTCAGAAACTCAACTCTACATAAAGAAAAGAGAATTAGGAAAGAAATACCTGAAGGCAAAATATAATCCTTTACATTTTTTTTCTTAATTTATCTTTTAAATAACATGGATAATAAGGGTAACAAAGGAATATTATAAACAACTCTGTGCCCCAATATTTGATAACCTAGATTAAATGGGCCAATTCCTTGAAAAATACAATCTACCAAAACTCATACAAGTCTAAATAGACAGACTAAATGGTCCTGTATCTTACAAAGAAGTTGAATTAATACTTAACAACCCTCCAAGCCTACCAAAGCACCATGCCCAAATGGACTCAATGGTAAATTCTACTGAATATCTAAGGAAGAAATTATACCAATTCTCTGTAGTCTCTTTTGGGAAACAGAACAAGAGGGGGAACTTCCTAATTCATTCTGAGGCCAGCATCACTCTTATATCAATATCAGAAAAACACATTAAAATAATACTATAGACTAATATCTCTCATAAACATAGATGCAAAAATCCTCAAAAAATGTTAGCAAATTGAATCCAACAATGTATAAAAATAATTACACACCATAAACAAGTGGGATTTATCCCAGACATGTAAGGCTTGTTAAACATTTAAAAGTAATTCATGTAATTGATTAAACAAACAGACTAAAGAAGAAAAGTCACCTGATCATATCAATAGTTGAAGAAAAGCATTTGACAAAATTTACCACCCATTCATGACAAAATCTATCAGCAACTCGAATACAGAACTTCCTCAACTTGACGAAG
This sequence comes from Lontra canadensis, assembly GCF_010015895.1. NCBI lineage: Eukaryota > Metazoa > Chordata > Mammalia > Carnivora > Mustelidae > Lontra > Lontra canadensis. The sequence goes on along the minus strand of NW_022631013.1, from coordinate 1,169,157 downwards.
AATATGTGCAAATTACCTATAGCTAGCAATATATTTAATAGTGAGAAACTAAATGCTTTCTTGCTAAAATCAGGGTCAAGCCAAGGACATCCTCTACACCACTGCTTTCAACACTGTACTGTAAGCTCTAGCTAATACAATAAGACAAGAAAAAGAAACAAAACACAGATTGGGAAGGAAATAATAAAACTTTCTTTATCTACAAATGACATGATTCCTCTGTAAAAAATCCCAAAGAATCAACATCAAAACGCTCTTAAAACTAGTAATTGATTACAGCAAGTTTTCAAGGTACAGGGTTAATTTATGAAGACAGTTGTTTTTTTATATAACATCAGTAAACAATTGGAATTTGAAATAAAAAATACAATACCTTTAGCATCAAAAATGTGAAATGCTCACTATAAATCTAATAAAATATTTATAGATTTCTATATGAGGAAAATGATGAAATTCAGATGAAAGAAATGAAAAAGATCTAAATAAATAGAGATTCTATACACATGGATATGAAGACTCAATACTGTTAAAGATATTCATTTTTTTCCAACTTGATCTATACTTTCAGTGCATTGTTAATTTGAATCTCAATAAGTTAATTTATGGCTATTGACAAACTGTTTCTGAAGTTCATATGGAAAGGCAAACAACTCAGAACAGCCTACAAAATATTGAAGGGCAAGAACAAAGTTAAAACACTGATATTATTCCAACTTCAAGATTACTTTACAACAACAGTAATCAAGAGAGTATGACATTGGTGAAAGAATAGACAAAGAATGTATGAAACAGAATAAAAAGTCTAGAAATTGACACACCCAAATATAGTAAACTGATCAATAAAAAAAAATCAAAGGAAATTTGATGAAAAAAGGACGGTCTTTTCCATAACTGACTGAAACAGTTGGACTTCCATATGCAAAAAAGAATTTAGACATAGATTTTACACATTTCATAAAAGTTAATTCAAAATGAATCATAGATCTAAATATGCAACATGAAACTATAAAACTCTTAGAAGATAACGTGGAAGAAAATCTAGATGACTTTAAGTTGATGGTTTTAGGTAAAACCCCAAAAGCATGATTTAATGAAAGAAAAAACTGATAATTTGGATTTCACAACAATTGAAAATTTTTGCTCTATGAAAGACCCTTTTAGGAGAATGAAAGCACAATTCACAGACTGGGAGAAACTGTTTGCCAAACATATATCTGATAAAGGACTGGTATCTAAAATATACAAAGGACTCTTAATCTTAGCAATAAGAAAGCAAACAACCCAGTTAATAAATGGGCAAAAGAGCTAAACAGATACCTCATCAAAAAAATAGATGGCAAATAAACATATGAAAAGATACTCAAGATCATATGTCATTAGGGAATTGCAAAATAAAATACCAATGATATACCTCTACCTAACTATGAGAATGGCTAAACTCTGAAACACTGACAACAGAAAATGCTGGTGAGGATTTAGAGCAACAGGAACTTGCATTCATTGCCAGTGGGAAGAACCATTTTTGGATGGCAGTTAGGCAGATTCTTATAAAGCTAAAGCTCTTACCGTATGATCAGTAATTATACTCGTTGGTATTTACCCAAATGAATTGAAAGTGTGTGATCACACAAAAAGCTGCCCATGACTGTTTAGAGCAACTTTGTTCAGAACTGCCAAACTTCGAAGCAACCAAGATATCCTTCAATAGGCATGGATAAACAAAGTGGTACATCCATACAATGGAATATTATTCAGTGATATAAATAAATGAGTTATTAAGCTTTGAAAAACATGCAGGAACCTTGAATGTATATTGCTAAGTGAAAGAATCCCACTGAAAAGAATATGTCTGAAAAGATATATATTGTATGATTCCAACTGTATGACATTCTGGAAAAGGCAGAACTGTGGAGACAGTAAAAAGATTAGTGGTTGCTTGTGGTTTAGGTAGAAGGAGAAATAAGTAAATAGAGCACAGGGGATTTTTAGGGCAGTGAAATTATTTGCACGATTCTCTAATTGGTAAATGCATGTCATTAAACATTTGTCAAAACCCACAGGATGTGTGATACAAAATGAATCCAAATATAAACTGTGGACTTTATTTAATAATAATGGATCAGTATTTCTTCATCAGTTTTAGCATATGTACCACACTAATGGAAGAAGTTAATAAAAGGAGAAATTGTGTGTTGGAGGAGTGGTGAGGAATATTTGTAAGTTTACTGTATTTTTTTAAATCAATTTTTCTATAAACCTAAAATGGCTCTAAAAAATCAAGTCTATAAAAAAGTGCAGTAGCTTAAATTTCACACTAAATAGGAAGTTAAAGGATTATACCCCAGGAAGTACTTGATTATATACACCAGAGCTCTTTGTTTATGAGATCCTGAGGATGATACCATTTTTTCATATAACACCTTTACATACATAAACAGATTAAGCATAACTGTAAATCAAATTACTGCTAATGAAGTAAAAGCTTGCTATTTGGTATTGTGGATATAGAAGAAAAGCACACAGCTTTTAGAAATATGCAACATAGTATTTTTAAATTATTGCTATTCTTTATAGCTGAACATTTCTTCAGAACATGTTTAGTTTGATAATTTTTGAAAATTGGAAAAATAGAATTAAAAACATCACATATGATATAGAGAAAAGAATTAAGAAACATATTTAGACTCATAAAGACAGACATTTCTGCCTCTAAATTTTTCATGAAAATGCAAGAGTGTATTTCTAGGAAGAATCAGGTAACAGGGTATAGATTCAAATCCAACACATTTTCTCACAAGGTAGTTTTTTTTTCTACCTTTTGTGGACCAGATGAGATGACATGTACTGAGAATTTAATTTATGCCAGTTTCTAATAATGATAATCTTAGCCTTAGGTACAACAAATTACATTCTTCAGAATCTGCCATGGGTTAAACTTATTATTGTAGAAACCTGAAAGTAAATCAAGCTACAAACACGTATCAAGTTAAGAGATTCTGGAAACAGGGGTGGCTAGGTGGCTCAGTTGGTTGAGTGTCTGCCTTTGGCTTGGGTCATGATCCCAGGGGCCTGACGCTCTGCATCGGGCTCCCTGCTCTTCCTGCTTGTGCTTGCTCTCTCTGTCTCTCTGTCTCTCTCTCTCTGTGTGTCAAATAAATAAAATCTTAAAAAAGAAAAAAAGAGAGATTCTGGAAACAACAACTATTTAAAAATAAAAAGTTCTACAAGAAAGTTGGTTTCCTATTATTAATCTTATGAAGGATATAAAATTGGATCTGTAACTTCATTATATGCAAAAAAAAAAAAAAAGCCAAAAACCAACTGCAGGTAGATTAAGGATTTGGATGTTAAAATTTTTTTAAAATGTCAACTTTCAGAAAAATATAAAACTTTTTTTTGGTAATAGTGCAATTATGTATTGCTATATAACAAACTAAAACTTAATGATTTAAAACAGCAATTTATTATTATCTCTAAAGCTATGTAGTTCTTGATTGAGATTCATTGTGGTTATAATGGATGGACAGATAGTGAATGGGCTGGAGTTTTCTGAAACCTTCTCGTGGCGAGACATCCAAGATGGTTCACTGACCTGAACAGCAACTGATTCTGAATTTGGTAGAGAGCTGAGTAGAAGCTATCTCTCCAAAGTGCCTACAGATGGCTCTTTCTTGTGGCTTGGGCTTCTTAGAGCCTGGGGATTGGCATTTGGAATTAAGTGTTCCAAGTGGGAATATTCCATGAGACTCATTCTTTGTCTTAGCCACAGAAATTCTGGAAGGTCACTTCTGCTCAGAAAGTCACTAAGGCCAGGCCAGCATAGATTAAAGGTCAAGGGAATTATATTCCACTTCTTGATGGGAAAAGAAGGAGATCACATTACAGGAAAGTATGTAGGAGGAGACTTCTTGCTGTGCTCATCTTAGGAAAATCTAATATGCCACCAGTAGAGGAATCCTCAACTTAGATAAAATGAAAATACTAACCATGAAAGAATATATACAACTATATTAAAATTAAGACTTTACGTTCATTATGGTATAATCATGTTAGAAAATAATTTGTTATCTTGAAAATGTGAGACTTCCCACATATGTACCCTGCAGCTCAGAAATTCTTGGGCATTTACCTTCAAAAGAAACTTGCACATTAGTAATTAGGAGATACATGTAAGAATGTTAATAAGGCATTATCCATAATAGCAAAAACCTTGGGAAAATCTGAATACTAATTAAAAATGGGTAAATAATTTGTGATATATTCATTCCCACAATGAAATTACTATAGTAGTGAGTGGAGAAATATTAGTATTGTATTAACATTAATAAAATATTGAGAAAAATGAAGTTAGGCCCAGAAGACTACATAGTATGATATTAATTTTATAAAGTTCAAAAATAAGCAAACCTAATGAACATATTGTCAAAAACCTTAAAATAAAGATAAATAACATTTTAATGTAAAATTAAAAAATAAGAATCAGTGTAAAAAACTCAGACAAAATGTCAAAAATTTAAATAGAGACATAATCAGATTATGCAGTGGCCTGGCTAGCCATATTAAAGCCTGAGGCAAAGAAAAATCTTTAAATTGTAAGTTAGATATTAAATTGGTAAATCTTGTCCCTCCCATTTTAAACACAATTCAGTGATATCAATTAAATTTTAAGATGTGCATTATTTTTGATACAGCAAATGTGCTCCTAGGAGTCTATTATAAAGGAATATTTGCATATGTACACAAATGCATAGGTATAGTGACCTTATCTACAAAAGGTACACTGATAATCATTGAAACATAATACATTCTTAATATGAAAGAAAGTAAGTGATATATAAAATCAGTAAATTATTATTATTTTTTTAAAAATATTTTATTTATTTATTTGACAGAGAGAGACACATCGAGAGAGGAAATACAAGCAGGGGGGAGTGGGAGAGGGAGAAGTAGGCTTCCCACCGAACAGGGAGCCCGATATGGGGCTTGATCTCAGGACGCTGGGATCATGACCTGAGCCAAAGGCAGAGGCTTGACCCACTGAGCCACCCAGGCACCCAAATAAATTATTGATATTTAAACAATATCTAAAGTATATTGTTAAATAACAAAGTCCAAAATGTGAATTATATTGTCCTGTAATCTTTAACTTATGCATGTACAGAAAAATTAACTAGAAAAATCTACATCAAACCTTTAACAGCTATTACCTACTGGGAAAAGACTGACAGAATGGGGGGAAGAGGAACATTCCCATTCTTCTCAATGACTTACATCTCACTCGAACTTTTTAAAAGGGGAATGTTACTTGATAATTAAAAAGAATAACCATGAATTAGCATTATAAGGAAAAGAAATTTTAAAAAATGATAGCAACTAAGAATACTGAATTAGAAACACTGCTTTCCTTTTACCGATCACTTGAAGGTCAAATGACATGTCATAGAAACCAGTATCACTTACTAAATTCCCCTCATTTACTAGGTTTGGTTCTATAGCAGAAAAATTCAAGACAACTTTTGGCTAGTGGAAGCTTTTAAGAAGTGAACCAATACTATTCTTGAGTGTTGGGATTTATTTAACAACTTTGTCAAAGGTCTATATCTGGTCCAGGAGGTGGGTCCCCTCATTCTTCACCAGTATTTGTATATCTGTGTTGATAATGAGGTTAAACATAAGCACAAGAGGTCCCCACTTTTCTTATTAAAAATAAAGCTTTTGACACGTTATTAATTTTTCCCCTAAATTATTTTGATAAAGGAAGTCAGAGCCTAAATCTGAGGAAGGAAAGGTCTCAATGATTTGAAGTCTTTTCATAACATAGTTTGGTTCAGACCTAGAAATTCATAATTTTAATTATTCTTTTGGACTAGTAATAATAACAAAATATAATCAACACTCATTGATTTATATTCCAATGGAAATTCTAGAGTTTTCACTGATACACTTTTAATAAGATATAAGGGAAAATAACATGAGAATAAGATGGAAATCATTCTAGTCACTCATATTTCTTTTGGGAAAGGAATAGAGTTTCTCCAGCTGTTGAAGAAAGGGAGATACCAGTCTAAATGTGTGATAGAAACTGGGACCCCAGTTCTTTCGCTATCTGAGAGGAAAAATTTCCTTGTTTCTACAGCAACTCAGGGAGGAAAATAGACGGAGGAGAAATGGAGATTGAGTTAGTGAGATGGGAAAGACTGGAAGCTATGTGACACCATCACATTCAAAGTCACATTGCCCAGAGGCAGAGAAACCTTCAGTAAAATTATCAAATTAATTTCCTTGAGGGAATTGATGACAAGGATGGAATTTACATCCAGATTGATTTAGGGTAGAGTAGAAGCAGCAAATGCATACTGATAATAAGAGCAAGAGAGACAGAAAAAATTAGAAGTGATTTACTAGGATTCACAGAATTTACAAGATTGTGTAATGTTAATTCATATCAAATTTAACTAGATCTCAAAGGCCAGGGGACTTCCAGACAGTACTTGAGTTACTTAACTATGCTTTTTAAAATGTTTTAAATGCTAGGCACATGTGTAATTTTCCCCCTTCCTAGCATTGGAAAGTTCTAAAAGTGATATGTCCATATCTAATGAAAATAACTGTATGTTTCCTGACCACTCCCAAACTTAAATAACTCTTAGCCGAAGTCTATAAAACCCCATGGAAATGAGCCTGGATCAAATTAAGCTGATTAGAAAGAGGATTAGGTGGATATCTGTGACACTATTATTTCCTCAGTAGTTGCTATCTTCATCTCTAGACTTTGACTGTTTCATCTGGATGATAGCATTCTACCCAAAGGGCCAACACCATCCTTCTGTGACCCTGGAGTCTGGGACAACACTGAAAATAATGAGTTATCTTCAGGGTTTAGCACAAGTTAGCAAGCTTAGGGGATATGCTAGAAATATTTAGGTTTTCTCAGGTCAGGTCACAGAGTTTTTGGAACCATGTTGATCATTCTTAGCTTCCTCTAAAGCCTTTTATCTTATTTTACTTTTAAGATTTACTTATTTATTTTAGAGAGAGCGAGATGGGGAGAGACAGAATCCTTAAGCAGACTCTGCGCTGAACACAGAGCCTGACCAGGGGCTCGATCTCACAACCCTGAGATCATGACCTGAGCTGAAATTAGAAGTTGGATGCTTAGCTGAATGAGCCACCCAGGCACTCCTCCAAAGCTTTTTATGATGCTTCCAGGTCATTTTCATGCCACTTACTAGGCATACATGTGCTATAGTACAATAAACAGCCCAAGTTTGCACTTAGCACTTCTGAGTTTAAATTCCTACCTTGCCGTGGGCTATCTGTGTGACCATGCACACATCACTTCCCTGAGTCTCAGTTTCCTCATCTGCAAAATGGAGAAAGATTACCTTTTTCACATGGATGTTGTAACAATTAAATGTGATAATTTTGTAAAACTGTTTTACACAGTGCTAACACAATAACTAGCCAAGAAACAGTAACTATTATGTGTTAGGTCAAATTATGGTCAAGTCATATACACAACCTACGAGTCCATTCTTTCCTATTTTTCTGTATGGGAGGGAGTCTAACATTTTTAGAAGCGTCATACTAAAACGACATTTTATATCATATGCCCATGTTCATCTATCTACCAATCAACTATCTACCATCTTTGTCTCTATGTGTTTTTAATTTTCTATTGTTTATCCATCCATCTATTTGTCATTTACTTATTTAACTCAAGTTCCTATCTGTACATGTCCCATCCTACCTTTTTCAGATTCCTATTCTGAAGGAATATTCTATTCTCAGGCTCATATTTCCATGTCCATGCAGCTGAACACTTACATATGTCAAATAAGGAAAGGAGGCCAGAGAACAATGGAAAAGTTTAGTTTGGAAACATTTCCTTTGGTCCAATACAAATGAATTGCATTTGGAGTGATGTTGGCATTGACAACAGTCACTTCAACAGCAAAGAAAGTTTTGTTCCTTTTTACTCAATTGTTACACTTGCAAAGAAAAGGGGGAAAATATATCCTTTACTTTTTCCAGACCATCAAAACTCAAATAGAGTTTATGCACTCACAAGGATAGATCTCGGGTTGACCAGCTGTTCCCTGCATGTGGATAGTGGAGTAATGACTCTCTGGGTTCCATCAACCTAAACACACCTAAAAAAATGCTGTCAGATTAACATAGCACCTGCTCTGTCAAATATGTCTCCAGCCATCTGGAATGCAGCTTTACCAAGTCCTTGACTCACTATTTCACTTACTCCGGTTTTGCTGTAAGGAACTTAAAAAATAAACTCTGAAAAGAGAGTCCTTTAAAGCAGTACATATTTTCACTTTGTAACTATGGGATGCCATCAAAGATGTCATGATCCATAAAAATACATAGAATAATGGGTATCTAAATAATGTCTGTGATTCTTTTCAGAAAGAGAGTTAATATATTTTTCAAGGGTATTCTGATGTTTTCTTATCTTTTTGCATAATTTTTCCTTGATTTCATGAAACATGTCCAATTGTACTTTAGATAAACTTTGTGACTTCTCAAGAAAATGTCAGTTTCTACATATGAACAGAACAGATATTGATTATTAAAAAACTGTAATGAAATATAATTTTTGAGGATGGGGTGCTTATAGAAGCAGACAGAGATAATATGCTTAAAATTTTACTCATTCTAGCTTGTGTGATTATAATTTTATTAGTCTTAAGTGAGGATATCCAGCATTTATATATAAATTACACAATACAAATATCTGATGTACCCTTGCATACTACATCATTTTAAGATTTTAAAATTTAAGGAAAGCATAGTTTTACATTCTTTGAGTTTACATAAGAAAAAATAATTAGCTAAAAACGTGGTTGATTTTTTGATCACATTACTTGAAGAAAATAGACCTCCAAATTACCCTCAAATGTTTTGCATTTACAATATGTAAATTTTCCCTTCCAAAAAGAAACCCTCAAAAAAATTTTTTTGATTTATGCATTAAGAAAAGTTTCCTGTGGAAGAATAAATGAAACAAGATGGGATCGGGAGGGAGACAAACCATAAGAGACTCTTAATCTCACAAAACAAACTGAGGGTGGCCGGGGAAAGGGGGGTAGGGAGAGGGTGGCTGGGTTATGGACATTGGGGAGGGCTGTGAAGTGCGTAAACCTGGTGATTCACAGATTTGTACCCCTGGGGCTAATAATACATTATATGTTAATAAAGAAATTTAAAAAATTTTTAAAAAATAAATAAAAGTTTCCTGTGGATCCAAAGGAAACATTGGTAATGCCATAAACATCTCTCAAGTACAGTAGACTTTACCATAGGGTGAATGGTGCTGCTACTGGTCATAGTTAACATGCTCATTTGCCTCACAGTAATGAATTAGCCATGAGTAATACATATCGTCACTACTATGTTTATACTCTTGCAAGTGCAGAGATACACGTGTAATATAAACTGTGTGGCCAAGACAAAAGAATACTGCAAATCACCCTTCTGTACAGTTGCACACACTTGCAATCGCACCACAGAAGAACAGTACGTATTTTAAAAGTTACCTTCAGGGAAGCACTCCTACTTCCATCAATTTTTATCTCAACCCATCATCACATATCTGTGGATAGCTATGCTGATATTAGAATCCTTTTTCTTTCTCTAGTCAAAATGTTTTATATACTTTTGTCATTTTATGAATTTCCTGCTTTGGGAATAATTTTACTGTCAATTCGTGAGAACTTTGAAATGTCATAAAACTTTTGGAAAGTATAGTACTAATAATTAATGTTTAACCAGAAATACTTTTGGCAGTATTGTTTGGATGTGCCACTTCTTCATACAACATCTATGAAGGCAAGGGGGAAGATCTGTAAAACAAATAGAGTTTTGACAACAAACACACATACTATATAGCCCCGACTTATAAATGTCATAGTAGAAGCCTCTATAACATACAAACAGATTGGAAATGAAACACACTGGGACATGAAGCTATTAGGTAACACAGACTGTCGTTTTTCATGTTAACAGAGTATTTTGTCAGCCTTATCCAGTAACAATTCTGATGTATAAAACATTGCTAACAGATCTGTCACCCTCCGTCCTTCCTTTTTACTGTGCATATACATCTCACAATTCTCTCCAGGGCTTGCCTTCCACATTGAGTCCCTCACGAAATCCCTGAGCTGCCTTTTTCATCTGAAGCCTCTGTGCAGAACTGTGAATATTACATCTTTCATCTCACCTGATAGGTGAGCCTTCCCCAAATCCCAGGTAACTGTTAGAGGACTTGAGGAACGCTCTGTGAAAAGTAATCACGAGAGCAGAAGGATATTCTCCTCTCAAGGGAGGCCGCTGAAGCAAAAATCAATCACATGAATTAAGAGCTTTTGATGAATAAATAATTCATACATGCTAAATTAATTAACCAATTTCCAAGTCAGTCTTAGAACAGCATTCTAGACTCAGCTAGCATTGTATCAATCGAAATGCAGTCATTCGGTTTTGCTTCCTACGATTTTTCAGGGCAGAAAGACTGTTCTGGATTGAAGGCTACCATTTTTAAGAGAACGTGGTAGCCAAAACCAGTGGTTGGGCACTCACTTTCCAGTGCACAAACCAAAGACCAAAACAAGTACTTCCTCATAAGTACTCTGACCACTGTATTTAATAGTGTTGACATTTACATAAATGGATTGCAGTGTTGTTGTTGAACATACACTGGGATGATTCCATAATCCTGTTTTAATTAGATGGATGTTGTGAGCATAGAAAAATCACAAGCTGCACTCCCTGTGGTGATGCCATACTGGCAAGGAATCAATCACCACGGCTCCAGTTGCCATAGAAACCGATAGCTCTTGCACCACCATCTAAGTGGCAAATGATTGGTGGTGTACTCATAACACAGGGAGAGCAATGAGTTTTTCTATCCTGTCCAGCAGCTGTGCCAGAGAGTTAATTAAAAGCAGAGAACATGAAATAAATCTAAATCTGTGAAGAAATGAAATGTACAGTACAAATTGAATTCCCGTGTCGAACAGAAATTAATATGCAGCGCAAACCACAGAGCTGCCTGAACAAGCAGCAGCTGGGAATCTTGGGAAATGTTGCCTCTGAGGCGGTTAGAACTGAAATGTGGAGAGGGCACCTCCTTATCTTATTACCTAAACAAGCACTTTGTTCAGCATTGGTGTTGACTGATGCATGCAAATTGCAGCCTCAAATGTTAAGAGTTCCCGTTTCTAAGCAGGAAGGACAAAGCTTAACTAAGATTTAATTAACAAACTGTTAGCAACTGCAGTTTATCAGCTGTGAACACAATGTAAGTAAATGTTTCTACTCCTGTACTGGAATTCACCAGACAACCTCTGTGAAAGTCAATGTGTTTTTATTGATAAGCCACAAATTCAGAATTCATATTTCAAATATTGCGAGCTGAGGAGCAAGGACCTGGAATGCTTTTCCAAGAAATAAGAGAAGCTCGACATAGAAAGAAAGTTTATTTTCTTTTTTTCCTGTAGAATGAGCTACGACAGATGAGGCATGAAATATTTAACTAGAGAGAACCACGATTTCTTGGTTCAGTCCACCCCCATTCTAGGATTTCAGGGTTATCATTTGGAAAAGTTAGTCTGAGCAACCTGTTATCTGTGTGAAGCCAACTACTCCCTCTGGACAAGCAGAGCAACACAGGGACCACGCTATGTATCTCTGCGGCTGCCAAGTATGTGTGAGTTTATAGAGATCCAAGGAAGAAGTAGCATCTTAGATCATGCAATGTCCCCTTCTCCCCCAACTAGGAAAAAATCAGCTCCCCAGGGAGTGAGCACGGCTGCCGGTGGAAAAGCATAAAATGCTGGTAGAACTTCAGAGTGTATATCATTATAAACAGTCATATGCACTTAATATCCATCTAATGAACTGCTGGAATTTCCCTTTTATCAAGATGTATTTTTCATCTGACTAGTCATCTATTTCTGCTGGCAAGAATTTCTCACCTAAGGAGAATGTGCACAATCCCTCCGATCGCCCATTTTGAGCATATTTTCCAGTGTGATAAAACAATGAGGAAGCAAACACCATACTTCCATACACTTGCTTATGAGGACATGTCTGTATGAATCAAATTTTTTTTTAAAGATTTTATTTATTTATTTGACAGACAGAGATCACAAGCAGGCAGAGAGGCAGGCAGAGAGAGAGGGGAAAGCAGGCTCCCCGCCGAGGAGAGACCCCCGATGCGGGGCTCGATCCCAGGACACTGGGATCATGACCTGAGCCGAAGGCAGAGGCTTTAACCCACTGAGCCACCCAGGCACCCCTGAATCAAATTTTTATATGCAGTTCAAAACTACTTGAAAGGATCGCACAGATGTCCATGACATATAGAGTGAAATTCCAAAAGAGGGGGTTTTGTACACTCTGCAGACACTGAATGGGCTTCCGATGACTGGTAGAGTCAATGCTATTGTAACAGAAAGACCTCAATCTGACATCAAGCGGGAGGTTACGAATGAAATATCATTGAAATCAAGGGAGGGGTTTTGAATATTATTCTTACTGTACCACTAAAGACTTCAAATACAGTCAAATTAATTATACCTATTAGCATCACTGAGTAGAATCACCAATAATCTTTCACAGGAAAACCATCTTGTCTTTATGGGAGTATCTGAATGCACAAAAAGAAAACAATTTTTAAAGTATGTGAAGTATTCAGAAATATGTACATATGTGGTCTCATGAAAGTACAAAATAGCAAAAGTGTATAGAGTTAATGTGTAAGGCTAGAAATATATATCTTTAAGTAGACATTTCAAAATGGCAAAGTTCAGGATTTCAGAAAATTCTTGATGTTATTCAAAATATCCCTTTAAATTCACAGATACAGAAGGTCTTAAGGTAAATGTCTATTTTCAAATATTCTCTGTAGTTAGAACCTATTATCTTTGGTATTACAGTCAAATAATAGGAGACTATGGATCAGGAGATTTGATCTCTATGGGTAATAACACTATGGATAAAAATCTTGAATCTATATGTTTGCTTTCCCATTTTCATTGCCCTAACTTATGTCCCTATAATCTCTGATTTAGATTTTTGTTTTTGTCCCCTAACCAATCTCCTTGGAGTGCCATTTTCATGTCTTGGTGGGGAGAAGGGGATTGACACATAGAGTTTGACAAAGTTCTCCGGTTATCATGAGAATTGTGTTGCTTTTCCTTTTACCCACCCTACCCAGCTGAGAACCAGGGCTCTTAAAAAAATGTTTCTTCAACTTATTTATGTATTAAAATCAACTAGAAAACTTTCAAGAGAGATAACAGAGGAAAGATTGAGAGAAGGAGAGAGAAAGAACAGATCCCCAGGATGCTGCAAATCCTGATCCCATAGTTCCCCATAGTATCTGAGCATTCAGAGTTTAATAACTTCCACAAGTAATTCAAAAGCACAAAATCACTTTAGGAAAAAAGGCAGGAATTTTGCCCCAACCAATTCTGATATCTATTGATCTTTTGACCATTTTTTTTTTTGATGGTCATTTCATCTGAAGAGAATTACGACGTTTCATAATTTGTATAAGCAATGCTGATCCTGTCACCTCTTAGTCAATGTTTTCAACCATTTTTATGCGATTGACTTTACGAGAAAAATAATAAGCAAATAATATTTTGCTCAGAAAAATAGATATACACATTCACACACATTTGCCAGAAATTCCCAGGATTGTTTTCCAGAACAATCCCCAATAAATTAACCTCCCTTTTTATATTCTGGATTACATATTCAGCCTCCTCAGAATTTCTTCTGACTTGCACTTTTACAACAAGTACTTGGTTAAATGTGAACTGCCATTATCAGTGTTACTATTATTTATCGTAAGTAAGATCCTTTATAGATAGAAAGACCATAGTTATAAATACCTTATTAAATCTAAGAATCAGGGGGAAAAAACATTGTTTCTTCTGAGACCTCTTGGAGAAATTATATTTTCTGTGAAATGTGGAAGCAAAAGCCAATTGATATCCTACCAAGACTAGGAAGTCTCAAGGATGAGACTGGAAGGCTACTCTCACAGTAGAATAACAGAGATGGCCATGTAAGGCCAGATGTTGTCTGAGCAAAACACACAGGAACATTTTCTGTATACCAGATGCAGACCATATCCAATAGAGTGCTGGTATGGGGCTCTTAAAGTCTTTGAGACTGACCAACAAGATCGTGTAAAGTGGCAAGGGTTAAGGTAACCCAGCTATTTCTTTAATGGAAGAATAAGGGGCAAGTGGGTGGCTCAGTCAGTTAAGCAACTGACTCTTGGTTTCAACTCAGGTTGTGATCTCAGGGTCATGAGATCGAGCCCCGTGTGGGGCTCTGAGTTTAGCAGGGAGTCTGGCTGGGACTCTCTCTTTCTCTCCCTTTGTCCCTCCCCCCTGCTCTCTTGCTCCCTCTCAAATAAATAAGTAAATCCTTTTTTTTAAAAATGGAAGAATAGAAATATAGAAATACTGACCATAACGTATCTGTCCTTTTCCCAGTGATGCAAGGGTTCTGAGAAACCAGAGAAAGTCCTAAAGAAAATGTATCATTTTGAAACACCTGAGTACCTCCTCTCCTCTAAATAGAAAAGCAACCACATCATTCTCCATAGAAATATAAACTGTTCACTCTCTGCTTGTTTTCCTAATTGTCTGTGGTGTTAAAAAACAAAATTCAGAGAGCCTGACACAGAATTACATATAGTCTTAGTCAAGTATAAAATTCTTTGTCCTTCTCCCATTTTCTCCAGCAACCCCATTTCAACTGATCTTGGAGCCAGACTCACCTCTAATATTTGAGGGACCAAGTAACATTATATGTCTAAAGAGTTAGCTATGAATCAAAGCAACAAACTCTTAAATAAAATGTGATCTATTGTATACCTGAAAAATATGCCTTCCTAACTATCCGAGGGACCAAAGTTGAATTTAAAATTCTTGACACCCTTTTAGTCTATTGGTGCAAATTGCCTACTGTTGACCTTCTGACATCTTGGGAGCACTTGCAGCCTCTCTCCCTCCTCTTTATGCTTCAGCTCCCTTCAGCATCATGGAAAATCTCACAGATATACTTAGAATCACCCACACCAAATAAGCACACCCCTCCCGCCCCCATCTAAGGAATACTCACACTAGCAAAGCCTCCCTGCCTCAGGAGCACAAACCCTAAGGAAGAGCCCCACACAGACCATGGACCCAGACTTGGCATCATTTGACAAAGAATGACGGGGTCCTAGATATTCCAAGCAGAGTGATGCTAGGAGGATACTGAACCAGTATTCCGGTTCTGAAGATCAAGATTTCTGCTTGATCTAGATAGTTTCTCCATCCCATGTGACAGGGCAAAACAGAAGACAGCCAACACAGGATTTCTAAGGTAGGGTACACAGTGAGAGTTCTAGTTCCTGGCTCTAAGGGTCATCCCTTCAGGAAAAATCAATGGCCATTATTAGCATAATGAAAAAGAGAAAAAGAAACACCAGGTGAAGAAAGATCATGGAGGCCAACCATGCCCTCTTTTCCACTGTGTGAGGCTGGCCTCTGGCTTACATTTAAATTACTGACTGGAGGACCTTTTATCACTTGGTAGTGATTCAACATTAATGAGATTTGCCCCAAATTCCATTCAAGGGAAGAGAAAGAAATTGCCCCGTTGGAAAACAAAACATGTTGCTTACAAGTGAATCTACAAGGCCTGCTTCTTCAGAAGATTTATCACAACCTTGTTCCTATAAACAACAAGAATTTTTTTTTTTTTAAGCTAATCATGCCTTTGTTTTGCTTTTGGGGAATCTCACAGCCAAGTATGTGTGTTAGTTTATTTACTACACAGGCTCTTAATGGACTGTATGCCTGCACTTTAACTTTTTCTCTGGTCTTATCTCACATTTCCGTCTTTTTGTTCTATATTCTAAGTTTGCTCATGGTCCTATTTTATTGCAGCGTTTGTATTTTTATAAACTGGCTGAAGTATTTGGGGATATAAAATCTACACATTCTGAGTATGGGAAAGGGAGAAAATCAGAGCAGACTGAAATTAGGTGAACTGTAGGGCCACCAGCTTTGTCTAAAGTTTCATGGAAAACTCAGGCATTGTGAGGCTGATGACAGCATCCAAAGGGACACCCTCTCACTGGTAGGGAGTATGGCAGGTAAAATATGAATTATAGTCAGCAGGTATGTACTTATACATTTAGTAAATATTTGTGAATGCTCATGCTCATTCTGTACCAATCACAGCATCTGTAGACAAAATATATTTGTTCTCTTCCCAACACTGACTGGGAAGGAGAGCAGCAATGCCCACTTCCCAGGCTTGTGACCTGCAGCCTAGCAAGGGTCCAGGCTCAGAAGGACCCTGCACTTGGTTTAGTGTTCCCCTTTGCTGTCTTGAAATCCTAACCTTTCTGAACATGGGGTATTTTAATTTTCCCTGAAATTTACAATGCTGGCCCTGGATCATGGGCTGTACATTTTACATCTTTGCCTATGTACAGATTCCCCCAAACACCCTCAAATTTCATCTGGATCCGACATTCACATATTTTATGCCTGTGAATGGATTTAGGCTTCTTTGTTAAGACACAATGCGGGCCCATTATCTTGTCCCTATCAAAAATAAAAAAGAACAGTTTGAAAACGTACACAAATCCTCTCCTGTGTCAGCAAGACTCCAAAATGACTTATTTAAATGATTATTTTGTAATGCGCTTCTGTTTGAAGAGAAAAACTCTCATGGGAGAGAGAATTGCACAAATTGAAGAAATTGTGAAGTCTGTTCTCAGCGAGCTGCAGAGAGGGTACCCTGTATTGCTCTTATTATCTTTCCTGACTTCAGCTGGGTGGTGCTCTCTAGCTATATCCTTGAACACAGACTTGAAACTTTAGGGAACATGTAATTCACCCACACATATTCTCTGCTATTTGGTTATTTACTTGTTTGTTTGTTTACATATTTATTTATTGCCATTCAGTTTTAACTAACGTGTCCCGGCTGCCCTTTCCTCTTGTTAGCTGTCTATGCATTCCTTCTGTGCTGGGCCCGGAATTTATCTTTACATCCTCAATACCCACTGCAGGCAGGGCCTATAACCCAGAAATTACTTACTGAGTGATGGAAATAACTTCCCGTGTTCAGGACTCAGATGAATGCTTTACATGTGCTATTTGATGAAATTCAATAGAAATGACTGCATTTCAACCTGTAAACTTTTATAAAATTCAGAAAGCTGTATTTGATACCTTGTAATGTTCTCTTTGATGTCTTTGCAATTTTTTTCTTAGTGATGCAATTCTAGTCCATCAAGGCCCTTCAGAAGCAGAATTGGTGAGAGGAAGAAGTTAAACTGTAATGCAGGCTTAGTACTATAGAGAGAGCTCTGGAGAGCATCTCATGCCTGATCGAAATCCTCTTCTCTCACCCAGTTGCTGGGATCAAGTTGTCTTGGGAAGGTCTTGGCCTTAAGCAAAGTGGTTTTGCCATCGAGGCCGACCCTGAAGGAGTGCAAAGCCGAATGCTACCACCTGACTGTCCTCCTTGTAATTGGGCAGTGAATTCTTTCTTAAAATGAGATCCAGAGGGCACCATCCCCATATCTACCACAGACCTGCCTCATAACAACTCTTGGTCTACCTTCCTAGATTAAGCGACCAGAATTACCAAATTCTGAAGAAATGAAATTATATCTGTACAGTGAAGTGAGGTGTTCATGATGTTCAAATCATCGTGAAAATTAGGGCAGTAAATATCTTCCCATTATATTTCTCCCATTCTAATTATAGGTCTCTTCAACATTATATGGTCTATTTACCAACAGTCTGATTGAGTCATCTGTGAATATAATATTTTATTTCTATGTCATGATTCCATGATCTTGGGTGGTTTCTGCTAGACTTTATAGACTTTAGACAATCTCGTTTGCTTCAAAATAGAACTGTTGCTGGCTTTGTTAGTCACAAAGAGATGTAGTATTTAATCACCAATTTTATTATTATTTTTATTATTCTATTCTATTATTTTTATTATCCTCCAAAAGGTATTATCTATTATGTTCTCTAATTAATTTTTAAATTGCTTGTTTCAGTAGCTTTTTATATAAAACCTCCAGACACTTTAATATAATCAAAGGTTTTCTTTCATAGCTGTATCCCCAGTACATAGAAAAGTTCTCAGTACAAATTAGGAGGCAAATAAATATTTGTTAAATGACCAAAAAAAAATTTTTTTTGAACAAATGAATAAAAGGGTTGATGACACTTTGGGACATTCTTTTTTTTTTCATTATTTTTATTTATTTGACAGAGAAAGATCACAAGCAGGCAGAGAGGCAGGCAGAGAGAGAGGGGAAAGCAGGCTCCCCTCTGAGCAGAGAGCCTGATGCAGGGCTCGATCCCAGGACCCTGAGATCATGACCCGAGCCAAAGGCAGCGGCTTAACCCACTGAGCCACCCAGGCGCCCCAAATTTGGGACATTCTTAATTAAATAAGGGTATGAAGACAGTATAGAAATGATGCTGTCGTACAAAACTGAACATGGACAAAGGCTCACATTCTTCAGCTTTCTAAACAGAGAATACAATAAATGGAGCTCACACAGTGGAATACACGTGAAATGTTTGTGTTGGCAGATGTTAACCTTATGCTAAATATGATTTATCAGTATGCTGTTGTAAGAACTAAGGCTGGCACATTCTGGGGGTTTCTTAAAGAAGGCACAGAACTCCAGAAAAGGATAATGGTGGCACCATATTTCTTTTCATTAGTTCAATCATATCGGAGGTCAATCTGATTTAAGGTTTGACACATGGGAATATAGGACAGGAGAATGATAGCACAAGTGATATGTAAAAAGGCATTTCATCTGGCATATCATCTTTAAAAACCTCCCTATATATTGGCCCTACAATTCTAGAAGTCTGAGGGAGATATAAGATTCACACAAAATTCAGGGAGATCACTCTACATGACCTTTCATCCTAGGAATTCACAATTTAAAAAAGAAAACAACTTAAGTGGATAGTGGTAGGAGAGGTTTTAGTAAGCTAGGCTGAGGTGCAACCACTAAAAATAATGTTTAAAAAAGTTTTATAGACTTTTAAAAAGGCTTGTAATATATCCCAGTGAAAAATCAGCTGGATTCAAACTATTATAATAAGTTCCAAATATGGATCTCTTTCTTTCTTTTCATAATCAAAAGGAAACACACAAAGCATATTAAAAAAGTATTAATTTTCTTCCTTTTTTATTATGTTTTCCATAGTATTATTATTATTATTTATTTTTTGCTTTTATAGTCAGGAAAAGAAAACTTACGTATAAGCAAATTACTTGTATCTTTTACTCCCCTCCCCTGATGGCAAAACTAAAATTTGTGATGTATTTCCTGATAAGGGTAAAGAAAATATGTTTGGGGATTAAATACTATATACCAATTCAACACTTTCCCTTCCCTTTCTACTCTCTGTTTCCTAAATAATATTGATTTGAATGTGTCTGCTTTTGAAAGTTGTTTAATTCTGCTTACTTAAAAAAAAATGCAAGAAGAGTAAGGCTAAAATCATATAATATAAGACAAAAAGAAAAAAAGCCAAGAAGCAAATGGAGCGAGAAAAACAAAAAGCTCAAAAGAAAATCTTATTAGGCAAATTGTAGCAATTGAACCAAAATGCCAGTGTAAGCTTCCTGATAGCTTGTGTGAAAAAGGCACTACATTATTCTAATTAGTTAAGTATTAGAAAAGTTTTAGCTTATCAGGAAGGACTGGATATATACTTTGGGATTTTTTTTACATTAATTTATTCATGTACTTAATAAAAGTTCATTGACCATATACTGCATGTAAGGAATTAAACTAGTGGCCTGGGCAGGGAAAAAAAAAAAAAAACAGAAGAGAGAGAAAGAGAATTGCAAAATTGCAAGAGAAAGGGGTTGGGGGGGTGGTGTGGTGGATGAGGGAGGAAAATCCAGGTCCACAATCCTCATTAATTTAGTTTCTGAGGTGCTGCCTTTTTGCTACAATGTGTATGTTTATGATTTGTGTTACATTATAAGTTCTGTGAAGGGGGCTTGATATATGCTCCTTGATTAGGAAGCTAATATTGACGATTTATCTAGTTATTATAAGGACTACCTGTTAAACGCTGTCTTTCCCCCTGCCCAATGTTCTGCCCTCCCTCTTCACACAGTTAAAACTCAGGGGTGGTATACTTGCTTATGCCAGTTCCCTAGAACACAGAATGGCACCTTGCTCTGTACTGAGACTCAATAAATATTCCTTTGGGTATTGATGAGCTGATTGAATGGATGACTACAACCTTCTCCTTGAAGCTCAGATTTCAACATGCTGTCTTTAATTTATAGAGATAACCTTTGTTTGCTTCTAATAACACTGATTTCTCTAACCACAGTTAGCTGGATCTTAACATGCAGAGGGCTTTGGAGGTTATTTTTTTTTTTAAAGATTTTATTTATTTATTTGACACACAGAGAAAGAGATCACAAGTAGACAGGCAGACAGAGAGAGAGGGAAGCAAGCTCCCCGCTGAGCAGAGAGCCTGATGCAGGGCTTGATCTCAGGACCCTGAGATCATGACCTGAGCCGAAGGCAAAGGCTTTAACCCACTGAGCCACCCAGGTGCCCCATGGAGGTTATCTTCTACTGGCTACTCAAATTTAAAATTTGCACAGGTCATCCAAATATCTGCTAGGGCAAATTTAAAAGGAAGGTTGTATATTTTCAAAAGAAACTCTCCCTTATGACATCTTCCATTTGCATTATAACCTGCAGATTGAATTCTTTGATCCCTATGGTCTCTAGATCGACAAATATGATATACAAGTTTTAAGACGTCAGCATAAAATGTAAAAGATATTATACCTCAGTATGCATGCGGAGTTTTCAAATATTTCCTGTGCATAGGAGTGCTTCACCAGACACAATTCCACGGGACATTCTCCGCTCTAAAGCTTTATAAGCTTCTCTCCTTAGGAGGATTTGAGAAGACATGTGACTTTTCCTCCCCTATTCTCACTTCTTCTTTTCTTCCTTCTCTTACCCTCACACCATTTGGTAGCCCCTGGTGTGGCTCCTCTAAAATTTATGACACTAAGAGTTAGAAAAACACTATAGAATGTAACTTTTGAGAGTTAAAATGGAGTGTTTCTCCTAATGAGGAGGTTACATCAACATACCTGGCATCACAATTATGTTAAAACATATCTCATGAAAACACAGCAGGTTCTAATTCAACTACTGGTGTATTTAGAGACGCGTGGAAATAATTCATCTCAGACATTAGAGAGAAGCAGTGTGGCTCAGCACACTGAGCAAATGGATGGAGATTCATGGACTCAGGGTTTTCCAGTTGTCCTTTTGCTGACGTGTTTGACATTGGGAAAGTCACTGCTTCTCTTTCCCCCGCTTACTCATTAATAAAGTAGCAGGTGATCATGCTGACTCACCTCATTTTCACAGAATGTGATTCGCTAGCACTAAGAAGGCACACTCCATTTAAGGAACCAGTAAAAAGTACTATAAAGAGCAGGTGAAAGCAGTCCCATTGGTAGCTAAAAAGTAATCTGAAGGAAACTTACATGCTGTAGGACTTCATGTATATAGTAAGAATGAAAACATTGGCTCATTTCAGTTAGATTTCGCAAAAAAATAATTTTCAGTGAAGATGCACAAACTAGCTTCAAAGACTTTTAGTCTTACTGTAAATTGGAGCGAGGACTACCGTCAGGGCTGGAGGCAGTTGTAGGCAGCAGTCACAATGTGTGCTGTAATTCTGACAAGACCAGTATGCCCTGCTTTCAGGACCTTGGAAAGAAAAAGGAAATTTTTGATTAGTTAAAGTTTAAAACAAAATCTTCTAAGTTCTGCTTGCTAAGATGTGAAAGCTAATAAAAAAAAATGTCTATCATTGTAAATCTGTTGTTAGGATGTTGCTTCTGACTACTAGTAAATTGAATCCCTTAATTCTCTGCTTGAGAAGGAAGAGATAGCCCAGCTATAACAGAGAATACTTAAGAAAAAATTACTAACTAAAATGGCCATTCTTTATCTCATGTTCAAGGTAACCACACAGCATGCTCAAAGCAACAGTTCAGTGCTTTGTTCTTAGTCATGTGTAGAACCATTTTAGATTAATAGCTGAATTTTCTTAGAGAAGAACTTGAACTTCATGGCAGGTCATTTCCTTTAGTTCAGAATGTTTTTCTTACATTTCAATCACTGCATTTTTATCAATTCTCCCACTGAGTGGCTCAAGTCATTTCACCAAATGATCTTACCAGATGAGGTGAGTCAACCGTCTTTGCGAAATTCATTAAAATAAAGGCCACTGGGGCACCATTTGCTCAGCTGAAGTACTATTCACACAGGCTCAAGGAGTTAATGTGGTTACTAAAGTGCTCAAAACATAGTTTATTCGCCCAAAAAACCTCTTCCCAAAACTCATTAATTCCTTTAACACACTTGCAAAGCAAGTATTAAAAATTTTGAATTCTGGATCCACTGGATAAATTACCAATTGTTCAAGGTGACATTTTATTACATTAAAGGCAAGATCTGGAAAGACTCTGACTGGAAGGAGAAATGCAAAGATCTCAGAAGCAGAAGAGATGGATTGAAGTCCAGACCTCAGTCCACTCCAGTTATTCCATACATATGTGCCAGGATAAGGATGCAAGACCAAGACAGAGTTCTCACCTTGAAGCAGGCCACTAGCAAGTGGGAAAGACACTTCAACCTAAAGTTAGTCTCAATTTCCTTCTTCAAAAATGGAGACAAGACACACCTTCCAATACTATAGTGTGATAATGAAGAATGTAGGTACTAGCTAGATTCAGACAGTCCTGAACTTAAACTCAGATTCTACCCATCTCTTGACTCAGCATGACCATGGGCAAGTTATCATACTCATGTAAGCATGAGTTTCCCTTTCTTTAAAATTAGTTCTAGCATTACTTTGCTGGAATGGCTATGGTGTGGCTTTGATGTGCTAATGCAATAAGTATTTAAGGCACACAGGAAGCTACCTGATCATACACATAATTACACTTAGATACACAGTGGTTTTATATATATTTAAATTTTTCAAAGATTTTATTTATTTATTTGACAGACTGAGATTATAAGTAGGCAGAGAGGCAGGCAGAGATAGAGGGGGAAGCAGGCTCCCTGCTGAGCAGAGACCCCCCCCACCCCGATGTGGGGCTCTATCCCAGGACCCTGAGACCATCACCCGAGCCAAAGGCAGAGGCTTAACCCACTGAGCCACCCAGGCACCTCTTTGTATATTTAAATTTTGAAGTGGTGATGAAATGTTACTGTTCCCCTCGCACTTAACATATAGACAAACCATCAGTGGTAATCACATGAACATAGTAAATAAAGATGCCCAAAAGGATAAAAATGTTATATAAAATGAAGCATTCATAATATGGGCCAAAAACCTATGATATTGAGGATGTGGAGAAAAAGGAACACTGTGTACTCCTGGTGGGAATGCAAACTGGTGCAGCTATTGTGGAAAACAGTATGGAGTTCCTCAAAAAATTAAAAATAGAGCTACCCTACAATCCAAAAATCACACTACTAGGTATTACCTCCAAATACATAAACACTAATTCAAAGAGATACATGCACACTTATGTTTATTGCAGCATTAATTAAAATAGTCAAACTATGGAAGCAACCCAAGTATCCATCAATAGATGAATGGATAAAGATGTGGTATATATGTATAACACACATATACAAGGGAATGTTACTCAGCTTGATAAAAAAAGAATGAAATCTTGTCATTTGCAACAACATAGATGGAGTTAAGCAGAATAAGTCAGTTAGAGAAAGACAAATACCATACGATCTCACTCATATGTGGAATTTGAGAAACAAAATAAATGAGCAAAGGAAAAAAAGAAAGAGAAAACAAGAAACAGATGCTTAACTATAGAGAGCAAACTGATGGTTATCAGAGGAGGGGGGTGTGGAGATGGGGGAAATAGGGGAAGGAGACTGAAGAGTATACTTATCATTGATCAAAAAATAAAATTATTTAAAAAAAACCTATGATATTTAAAGGATACCAGTTATTTCAGTTATGTACTTTAGTTACTTCCAAAGCCTCATGAACTGGAGGAGAAATCACCTGCTATTTCCCTATCATAGCTCACACACAAGTTTTAATCTCATACGAGATAAGATAATTACAACTATTTCCCCTTTTAAAACAACAGAGTTATTTGTCATTATGTCAATTAATGAGCACACATTTGATATGCAAATGTAATGGAAATACTTCTTATGGCAGATAAACCCTAAGGTATCCCTAATATGCCACAATTTCCTAGTCCCTGGTGTCCACGCTTTTGTCTAACACCCTCCCCTTGAGTGTGGACAGGAACTGTGCCTAGCTTCTAGCCAATAGAATATAGAAAAAGGAAGGCATTTTTCAGATATAGTTAAGGTCCTACATCAGTTGATTTTGAATTAATTGAAAGGGACATTGTTCTGGGTAGGCATGACTTAATGCAAGCTCTCAAAAGGGGGATTGAGAGTTCCTTGCCGTCAGAGACTTTTTATCATGAGGCCTGAAGGAGTAAGCTACCATGTTGTGAGAGCATCGATAGAGAGGGTCATTCACGCCTCAAGGAACTTCAGGAAACTTTCAGTATCTCGAGAATAGTCTGGTCAACAGTTGGCGGGGTAGGGGGGTGGAGAGAAGAAAAAAAGAGGGCCATTTAGTCCTACAACCACAGGGGCATGAATCTTGCCAACAACTAAAGAGAGGGTGGAAGTATAGCTTTCCTGGTTAGCCACTCATGACACTGTACCCCAGTCAATACCTCAAAGGGGGCCTGGCAAAACTCTGAGACAGACTATCAAGCTAAGCTATGTGTGTAAGGACTGTGAGGTAATCAAGGCGTGTTGTTTTAAGCCACTAAGTTTGTGGTCTTTTGTTATATAGCATAGTAAGCTAACATCTCCTGTCAATAGAAGGGTTTTGAATTTGGGGTACAGAGAGATAAAACAGTACAAGAATAAATGGTGGTATTCTTTTATGTACTCTGATCATTTGTTCCCTGTTGGAAGTAAGTAGGAGTCTTCTTAGTATAGAACAGGAGGAGATAAAGTGAGTGGGGAGTCACCTCTCTGAAAGTTCCCAGATAAAGAAATGATTCACTTGAGATAAGAGTCGTTGGAATTGTCAAGTGTTTTATATGTAGTATATCCACTCACTATATCATCAAGAAGAATTTCCTCTAATTTTGTAGAGTGTCCTTTACTGGCTAGTTTGGTAATGAAGGAGGATAAATTTTTATGAAGCTTCCCCTCAGAAAAAAAAAGAGGGCAGAATGAATATTTCTAGATATCATTTTTTACAAGTATGTTAGGGACGTAACTATAAAAAGAACAGAAAAGTAAGTGTACATGGTTAAAGTGAAGGAAAGAAGTGCTTTAGGGACATCATAGTCTTTTGCAGTCTGAGAGAAATGGAGTGAGGAATCAGCCCTATGAAAAGAGAAGCAAGATTATTTCCTGTAGGTCTGTGGGAAGAACCGCAGGGGCATAATTGCAGTGTCAGATCAATCTAGGGGCCTGACTGGCAGCAACCATGCTGGACCACTTTTAAATCTGTAGGACGTACGGAAATACAGCCGTTCCTCTTATAGTTGATATGTGGACAATTTAACCATTTACCACAAGTATAGACTCATGATAGATCAGAAATGAAAGTGTGTTTAATTCTTCTGCTGAGAAAACTAAAGGCAAGAGCTGGTAAATGACTTCTCTCTTGTCCTTCAGCAAGTTACCATGAGAGCTGGGAATGGAACAAAGTACTCCTGATTCTCATTCAGTCTTCTTCTCTAGGCTTTTGTTGAAAACTTACTAAACAAACATAAAATGGTAAATAAGTATATTTAATAGTGTGTGTGTGTAATATATCTATTATGTATAATTATATATATTTATTATATATATCTATTATGTATAAATATATGTTTATTTCTTAAAGTACCTTTTGGATTAAATATATATTTATTTTTTAAAGATTATATTTAAATATATATTTATGACAAAAATAATAAATTATATATATAAATATAAATAAAATATCTCTATCTAAAATCTATATGCAAATATATAGATATAATCCAAAAGGTACTTTAATCATCATCTAGTCCAATAGTCTGATGCTCTGGTTTTACAGCTTGGGAAAACCGAGAGCCTAAGGGGTTTAGTGACAAAGTCCCTGTTCCCAGACACATAACACAAATAATTCTGCATGAGTCAGAAGTAATTTGTTTGGGCTGTTGTTTCATTTTCCCATTCTCTCTCTTTTTAGTCTTTATGACCACACAATTAGTCACAGGAATTCACACATCCGCACCCTCCTCTGCAGTCCTCCTTCCTGATTTCTCCTGCTCTATGAAATTCTGCACTACTAGATCATTCTTTAGCTCATCAATCTTCTTTCCCTCACCTCACAAATCAAAACTCACCTGCCCCCTTTCCTCATCCTTTTGAACCTCTTGTCAAATCGCTGCTTTCTAATCTCTGATATAGTCATTCTCACATGTCAAAGGATTACTATTATTCCTCCCAGAAATAAATCCATTTTAAAAACAATGGTGAACATGACACGTCTCAACTTTCTGAAATAATTTACAATATTAGAATGTTCACATTGTTGGGAAAGTATTTCTGGAGAATGCATTAGATACTTTTGGATGATACTGTAAAATCACTTAGACATTTAGATAGACCTTGTCGCTGGCCAGTTATCTCAAAAGATAAACCAGAAGTAAACTGGGTACATGGAAGTAACATCCTTTTAAAAACCCTATTAGTCATAGGCACAGATACTTTCTGAACCTTTCTATTTTCAATGTAGAAGCTGAGCTGAATCTAAAGTGCTTCACCTGGCAATGGAAAATCCCAGGGTACATGTTGTTTAAACTGTTTTGTTGGTCCCCCACTATTTTTAATGATATTTTCTCCTTTACCTGAACAACCCAGAGGCTGAGCAAATGCAACCCAGATCCTGTGGTTCTTTTTAAACTCAGCTCAATTCTCAACTCTCTCTCTCTCTGCTTCTTCCCACCCCCCACTCAGTTGCCATGTTCAACAACACTTCAAAGGTGTGGCTGGCTTCATTTCTAGGCTTAGATTCTGTTTAAAGAAGAAGCTAAATCGGAATTAGTATATCACCCTCGCCTAGGATTTTTAACAGAATTTAAAACCGAGAGGAAACCCGGCTACATCTAAAATGATACCAAGTGTGTCAGCTGGGGGCTTGAGGTTCAAAGGAAGCTGCGGACCTAGAGAAAGCTCCCTCGTCACTGCTGGCATCGCATACTGAGCCTTCAGACCCACGGCTTCATGGGTACTCAGGGCATTTTCAGTATTCTTATTTCATTTTTTCTTTAAAAAGGAAAGAATTAGGCTTATTTTTACATATTTGTCTTTACACGATGATACTTTCATTAAATTAAGGCAAATAGAGAGAAATGTGTATTGGAAGGTACACAAGCACAAGATCCTAAAATTAATCTTCTCTAATTTATTTGGAATCAGGTCAGCAGAGGTAGTAATGAGAGAGATGAACACTAACCAGCAAATAATCTAATGGAGTAGAAAAAACACAAACCAACATAGAGCTCCCTTACCTAATCGGCTGTGGCAAAAAAATGTTTTTGAAAAAGCAGAGGTCCTTTCCATATCTTTTTATTTTATCTCCGGTTTCAAGTTCTGCCTAACATGTATCTTATATTTAACAAAGGCTTTATGTGTCTTATCACCAGTGGCTTGAGGATAGTATTATATCCTCTGGAAGTGTCATGATATGTGTTAAAGGACTTTTCACTTGGGATAAATGTTGAATGATGGACGAGAGTTCTTCATAGGGTCAGACTGGAAAGCTCCAAGCAAAGAAGGCAGCCATGAACAAAATCACAGTGGGTCAAAGTAACATGGTCCACTGGTGAGGCCGCATGCATTTCAGAATGGCTGGTGTGTAGGAGGCAGGCAGAGGGGCCCCAATAGGGAGCTAAAGAGCAGAGAGAAGGTAAAGACAACATATGGAAAAGAGAGACTCAGGACCGTGAGGGCAGTTTGAGGGTGCGGTAGGTCAGAAGAGCATGCTGCTGGAAGGATAGTGGGCATGAAAGCCAGGAGAGATCTGAAGGTGAACCAAGTTGAAGGGTGATTGAAGGTATAATGATTGACACAATGGATTGTGATGTCAGTATTCAGGGATATGAGAAAGTGAAATGGAGATGAAGCACTGAGTAAGTGAAGTCTGCCATCTTAGAAAAATTACAGCTGAAAACATGGAGATTGTACCAATGTGATCCATTTATTTAGAGCTGAACACATGGAAGGCAAGAAAGTTCCTCAAATATGCATTTGTTAGACTACATGGTTCAGTGGAAAGCCCATGGCTTTTGAAGCCTGGAGACCCATGTCGATTTTCCATCTGTGCTTCTGTATCTGTGGGATGTTGGGAAGTTACTTAACCTCTCCGAGTATTGGTATTGATATCTCCAAGTATCATCCTATATAATAATGTGAACTTACAATAAATTTATGTAAAACAAGAGATACACTATAAATGTTAATTTTCCTTCTTGTAGAAAATCTACTTGAGGTATGTTGGCATTCTGCAGATCCTCAAAAAGAGTTTTGTAGCAAAATGAGAATTCAACATTATGGGCAGGAATATATAAATACTAGAAGAGTAAAAAGAGTCAGGGACTGCATTAAGGGGAAAGCCAACTGTGGCTGAGCGGAATAGAATTTAGCAACATTAAGTCTTAAGACAATTGTGAGGGAAAGAGCAGAGAAGCTATCTCCTTGATAATTAGTGTCTTTGATCCTTCTAGGCTGGTACATAAAAAAGTGATTTATGGGTTTCTCCTACTATCTTTATAATATGGTGCTATTTGAAAAAAATTTCCTGCTTAACCCAGTTATAAGCAATTCAAGTAATGATTTCAAACATCAAGATATTGCACCAAAATGCTTTGCAACACATTTTGCAGAGCTTAATCTGTGAAAGTAATTAGCAAAACAGCTTTATTTTGATGTCATTCAATTAAATCTAGCTCTCATTATTTATGTTCCTACTATGTACTAGATAACATGTGAAGTGCTGTGAATAAAGGATGCAGAAGATATATCCCCTCCCTCAAACACCTCACATTTTAGTAGTCTACTCTCTATTCATGTGGCTATTTTTCATCATGGACCCTTGGGTTATAATAACTTTACATGCATCATACTCAGGCAAAGTAGAGAAAATAAAACTGGACAAAATGTTCTACTACTTTACATTATTTTTCAAAACCAATTCCTTACAGGAAGTTTATCTTGTCATGAACCATATTTGAACGTCAAAAATAAGATAGAATGTCAACTTTCAGAATCAAGTACTTATTTTCAATGCAAGAAATTATTTCAGTAGGGCCTAAACATCCTGGCATCAAGAAAACCTTGTTCCAGCAATATAATACAGTCTTCAAAGGTGGGTATTATTTCTTGCTCTACTTTTTCAAGATCAGGGATGAATTTTCCAATGTAGCTTACCAAACATTGTTCAACAACCCTTCTTCAAGGCCCACAGATAGAGTAATAAAAATCTCTGTACCTTCAAATGTACATTTCTCCCCCTCGCAAATACCCTTGGCTTCTTATTTTCATTCTTTCATTTCCACACACAAATCAATGCCTAATGATGTTAATTTCTTTTTTTTTTTTAAAGATTTTATTTATTTATTTGACAGACAGAGATCACAAGTAGACAGAGACGCAGGCAGAGAGAGAGAGGGAAGCAGGCTCCCTGATGAGCAGAGAGCCCGATGCGGGACTCGATCCCAGGACCCTGAGATCATGACCTGAGCTGAAGGCAGCGGCCCAACCCACTGAGCCACCCAGGCGCCCGTTAATTTCTTTTTTTTAAAAGATTTTATTTACTTATTTGACAGAGAGAGAGAGTGAGAGAGAGTGCACAAGCAGGGGGGTGGCAGGCAGAGGAAGAGGGAGAAGCAGGCTCCCTGTGGAGGAGAGAGCTCAATGTGGGGCTTGATCCCAGGACCCCAGGATCATGACCTGAGCCGAGGCAGATGCTTAACTGACTGAGCCACCCAGGAGCCCCATTATGATGCTAATTTCTAAATATTTCTTAAATCTGTGTATCTTCCATCTCCACTTTCTCTGTGTCAGGATCTTATTTATCACCCAAACCACTGAAATAGCCTCCTAAATCAACTTTTCCTTCCCCATCCAGCTCTATTGGCAAAGTTATCATTCAAATAAGAAACTTCGACCATGGAGTTCATTTGCTAAAAAGCTTCAGTGGAACCTTATTGTCTACAAGATAAAATACAATTCTCTTTGTTTAGAATAAAACATCTTCCATGAACTGACCCCTGCCTGCACGTTTGGCCTTTCTCCATGGCATCCCTGCTTTACACTTTAGCTACAACTTGAAAATACCACACGCCTTGTGCTATTTCATTCCTCTGTATCTCAGCTTACTCTGAAAACTGTTCGAATTACGCTCTTCCTATCTCTTACTTTTTCATTTGATCACCTTCTACTCACATTTCAAGAAGTTCATGTGTCATTTCTTCCCGGGGGTACTCTGACAACTTTACCTCAGGCTGGGTCAAGTCCTACTCCTCTGAGCTTGAATTGCTATGCTCCCTGTGGATCTTCTTATAGTACTTACTACCAAAGTCACCTGTATAGACTCTGAGCTCCTTGATGTCAAAAACGATATGTCCTTAGTCTTTGTGTCATTATCTTCTATTGTGCCTGAGCCATAACCACCATTCAATAAATATTTCATGACACATTGATTTTTCCTTCATTTCCAAACTATATACGATATATATATACACCATGGTTGTCTTTCTCCTATGAACACTTCTCCTCTCCATTCAATCTTACTTAATAAGTTAGACAACTCTAGCCCTGGTACACATGATATTTTATGAGATGGTGTTACCTTTCCCAGCTGGTCACATTTGGTCACTTATAAATATTCTGTGTTTTCTAGCCCTTAATTACTTTTATGATTTATTAGAGAATTTTACTTCAGACTTATCAGGTTTCTTTGGTAGCCTGTGGGGAGAGACTCCAAAAAAGCCACTCAAAATCTAAGTTAATTATAGTCTCTGTTGTAATTACAAATACTATGCATTTTATTAACTCCATCAAAGAATTTTAACTGAATGAAAAAAGTAAAATGTATTTTTGTAATAATTACACTAATGTGCTCTTGATAAATTTATCTGTACTACCCTGGCCCCTGATGGCTAAAATCTTTGTTTCAAAATAACCAGGGGCCAGATGCTAGGTGCTTTGCTATTCATTTACCTCTCTTGGAAAATTGCAGCAGAGCATAGACATAAGTTCAAAAAGTTCTAAATAAATTCACATACAACTATCTTAGTTTCAAATACATTTCAGCTCTTCAAGCCCAGTGTACCTTTACTAATTCTTTCCTGCATCCCTAACAGAAACTTTGTGAAATACCAAATGATAGGGAGTACCAATAAATACTAGCTAATAGTTTTTAGTGTTTTGTTCACACAGACTTTGATCATCTAAATGTAAAGCAAATTCATCTGAAATGCAATAGTGAGGCGTCTACAAAAACTAAATAAAAATATATTAAGCCAACCAACACTTGTGGCTAGATCTCATGGGAAATTCCTTGAATGGGATACCTAAATAAATGTACCTTAATTTAAGAATGAGTGTAAGAGAGGGACATCTGGGAGAACCATCCCCATACTGCTTTGTAACACTTAAGATGAAATCTTATTTAAAAGCATTCTTGTCTGCAAGGCAAGAGCATAAAAATGTTATGAGTCCTGTAACTTAAAGGATTTGGATTTTTTTTTATATCTATTACCGCCGTATCAAGTAGATTTGCCTTGTTATTTAAGTTGGTCAAAGACATCAGAAGTGGCATGTATGTGTCAATTTTCCTGGTAACGATGCTATTTCAGTTTAATGCTGATCTGTTTGACCTCAGTTTTTAACCCAATCTTTCTCACAAAACAAAAATGTTAGAAATATACTACTAGCAACTTAGTATTTGCAAGTATTTTTATTCTCAAAAGAAATCTGGTCAAAGAGGGTGCTTCTGTGTCAGATACTCAGGTTATACTATGTACCAAATAATCGTAATCCCTGAGCAAGTTACTTCACATCCTTGAGTCTTCGTTCTCCATGCTGTAAAACTACAAACCATAAAATCTGCCACTCCCTAAACTCATAGCATATCATTGCAAGAATCCAAATTTCATAAAACAAATCTTAGGACATTTAAAAATATATACTGCATATATACCTTTATCGCTGTACTAATTTTCTTTTTTTTAATTTTTATTTATTTATTTGATAGAAATCACAAGTAGGCAGAGAAGCAGGCAGAGAGAGAGAGAGGAGGAGGCAGGCTCCCTGCTGAGCAAAGAGCCTGATGCAGGGCCCGATCCCAGGACCCTGAGATCACGACCCGAGCCGAAGGTAGAGGCTTAACCCACTGAGCCACCCAGGTGCCCCCCCTTTTTAAAAATTTTATTTATGCTTTACTAATTTTTATGAAGGCATTAATTCTGATACATTGAGATCAATGATATTGTATATAAAATACAGCATCAGATAATGCAATATTATTTGGAGAAGTTTTTATATATAATGGTTCAGTTCTTGAGTTCTATGATGCTAAAAGCTTTCAACCAGAATTTTAAATTCAGCAGAAAGGCCCATCTTTATTAGTGTCTTAAATTTCTTCCTTTGCCAGGGAGAAGAAAGCTAGAGGAAACCAGATGAAAATGAAACTGAGTAAATGCCATGTATTTTACAAAGTCTGATGTGGTTCTCCTTTGTGTTTGACATAATAAATCTTAGGAGTTTCACAGTGTTTTAAAATACTATGTAACCCAAACAATGAGACTTCCTAGAGGTATAGTTAGTCTATGGAGAGGAAAAGATTTGAAAATTTCCTTTGTTGTATAATATGTTTATAAAATAAGACTTATAAGTATAATTCACAAATCTGCAAGTATTATTTGTAATCTTCTAAATTCATAGTGGTGTGGGTGAAAGAAAGAAGTATAAACATTAAGCACAGTACTCTCCATCAGGCACTGAACACTCTTCAGTGTTCCACAGTGTTCTAGCCATATGGTTATCATACCATATGCCCACTATATTTAATTCATCTCTTGACATACCATCTCCTTCTTAACCCTGGGGAACTTGGTAAAAACACTGAAGTATGTTCTTCCTTTCATTGCTCTTGACTCCCTACTTGGTATAGACTAAGCAGCAACATGTTTATTTTTGAATGAAGAAATAGAGCAAGAATTTTTCTATTTTTAAAAAGTATTTCACTGAGATGTTCTTACTTTTCCAATGCAGTGGAGCCAGTAAGATCTGGTACCTTATTCACTACGATATATGATCTATCAGAAGATTCACTCTCTCTGTCAAATTAAAAAAAAAAAAAGATTCAGTTATTTCTGTTTTCACTGTAGAGCTTTTTAATGAAAATGTACTTTCCAGTGCTTTACTATTAAAGTATCCAGAGGCATCGTGGAGTTTATGAAAAGCTCTAATGGCTATAATCACATCTATCACCATCTTTTTCTTACTCAGTTGCTATGAAAAAGAAAACTTTTGAAAAGAGGAGGGTACATCTTGATGGTCTCTGGATCTAAAGACCCATTGTTCAACCAAGAAAATTATTTTGTAAACATTATGTATGAGTTAAGAAAATCTGTATACAACTAACCTCTCATTTTGTGATTGTAACTTTCTAGCAGCGATGTAGCAAAGTCCGTACTGTCGATACAAAGTTTTCAATGAATGGAGCTCTAGAATCTTGCACTTTTCCTCCTGAACAGATTTTTACAATGCTTATGGAAGCTTGTCTTCCTTCTCACAGTTTTGCAGCGTGCTGCTTGCTATTTGAAAGTTTCTATTTTCTGACCTCTACCCTCCTTTTACTTCTTTCAGCCATAGCAGGAAATGTTTAGCAACATATCTAGTGTCTCAGGGTAAAATAACTACTTAGACAAGCACTACTTGAAACATTTTTCCAGGGTGCCTGGGTGGCTCAGTCAGTTAAGCGGCTGCCTTTGGCTCAGGTCATGATCCCAGGGTCCTGGAATCGAGTCCTACATTGGGCTCTCTGCTCAGTGGGGAGCCTGTTTCTCCCTCTGCCTGCCGCACCCCCTACTTGTCCTCTTCCTCTCTCTCAAATATATAAATACTTAAAAAATAATTCTTCCAAAGTGAAGAAAGAATTGACTCTGATTACTCCTGTGTCCTGCTTTCTTTCCTAGATTATGAACTCTGAGAGCAGGCTGCGGGGTCCTCCCACCTAATGATGTGCCTAATAAGTAATAAGTATTCAGGAAGGTTTGTTAAGTAGATGAATGAATTTATCACCAATAATCATGCTGTCCATGTTGTGGGCTTCACAATCACCCAACTGGAAGAGAAGAGTTAGATCAGATAACCTTTCTGGATTTCTTTTTCTCCTTGTCTGGTTCCATGATATGGTACATATCTTAATCATTAATAGGCATATAAATATTCTGCTCAGCCTGCTGCAAGGTCATTGTAGACTGATTCAAAAGACTCTTTTGGAATCATAAAAATTGGTATTTTTACTTCAGAATCACCTTTTTGACAGCTATACACAGTTTTGGGTATGATCTTAAATGCCTCTACTGGCAAATCATATAGGTGATTTTTTTTTTTCCCAAAAACCATACTTCTACTAATGATTGCAGATTTATAGATACACTACATTTATAGTTAGAATATGATGTTTTTAATGTGAATGGAATCTGAAATAGCCACAGGTGACCAGTTTGGCATTTACAGTCTGTGGCATTTCCGGACAGAAAAAAAAATCTTTGTTTACTGACTGTCTGACAGTATTGGCTTCTGCTGATGAGGTAAACATCATCTGTGGTTCAGGAGGAAGCACACACCATACACGGTGCCTGGGCAACTGCTATTAGATGATCATTGATTATGCTTTTAGTATTTTTCAAGGTCAAGGAAAAGTCTGGCTAGGATTATACAGCAGATAGCAAACTCCATCCTTAGTAGAAAGGTCTTAGAGAGCCTTTTCTAGCTTCAGCAGTGATGTACTATATGTTGCAGGCTTACCATGTCTCTTTAGCAGGTCATATATTTTCTTTTATGCTCAGCTGGATAGAGCTAAGATCAATTTTTAAATCACATTGCTATATTATCCATCTCCACAATTTGAGACTAGGTGGATAATTGTTTGCTATTAAAAAAAAAAAGTTTTCAGTTATAGAACTTGGGAAGGAAGGAGAGTAGGACATACTTATTTCCCCTGAAATGTTCAGTTATAAATTAATATTAAATCAAATCATGTGTGTAAAAGCTCTACACTCCAGAGAAAAAAGGTATGTAAAAGAAAATAGAATAACAATAAAGAATGGCTATTGAAAAACTAAGTCCAGAAGAACAACCAGTTTTCCTATATTAATTCAAACAGTAAAATGGTATGAAGCCTTTTGGGACACATCAGAAATGAGGAAAGAATATATTAGAAGAATAGCATTTGGTATCATCTTTATTATTGCTATTATTATTAAATTTCCTAGTTTAGTAATTTATACATTTTTTTAATAAAGTGAGAAATAATCCAACTTAGAAATAAGCAAAAGATTTTTTTTTTTTTTGACAGAGATCACAAATAGGCAGAGAGAGAGGAGGAAGCAGGCTCCCTGCTGAGCAGAGAGCCCTATGCGGGGCTTGATCCCAGGACCCTGGGATCATGACCTGAGCCGAAGGGAGAGGCTTTAACCCACTGAGCCACCCAGGTGCCCTATATGTTTTATATACAGTGTAACCAGTAGTCAACTGAGTAAAGGGCATGTGGGACTTCTCTGTACTATTCTGGGAACTCTCCGTGAATCTATAATTTTTTTCAGAGTAAAAAGTTAAAAAAAGAACCACATTTTTGTGGATATCAAAAGACAAAATATAACACTGATTATATCATGGATTTTGCCTTATTAAAATTCTGAGAGGAGCGCCTGGGTGGCTCAATCAGTTTTAAGTGGCTGACACTTGTTTTCAGCTCAGGTCATGATCTTGGGGTCCTGGGATCCGAGTCCAGTGTTGGGCTCTGTACTCAGTGGGGAGTCTGCTTCAGAGTCTCTTCTTCTGCCTCTGCTCATGTGCCCACATGAATGCACTCTCTCTCTCTCTAAAATAAATAAATTAAAAAAAAAAATAAACCTTCTGAGAAATTTCCTAGTCTGCATTTTTTACATAGATTAAAAACTGAAATTTTTGGAATTGATTGATCAGCAGATATTTAACATATATTGGTAATGATGGTGATTTAATAACAGTGCCATCATTTTTTCTTCTAACAAAAATGAAAAGACCTCTATTAACAGTGGGTCTGCATTGAATAAAATTGTGGGATAAAGTAAATGTTTTCCACAATTCCTAAAACAAAGAGAAAAATGATGTATAAATTGAAACTTGTGAATGTTGGAAGGAATTAATGGGAA
Source organism: Lontra canadensis (assembly GCF_010015895.1). Lineage (NCBI taxonomy): Eukaryota > Metazoa > Chordata > Mammalia > Carnivora > Mustelidae > Lontra > Lontra canadensis. The sequence continues at coordinate 1,132,533 of NW_022631013.1, read as the reverse complement.
AAAGTTCTTAGAAATATCAGACCCCAGGGGAGCCTGGGTGGCTCAGTGGGTTAAGCCACTGCCTTCGGCTCAGGTCATGATCTCAGGGTCCTGGGATCAAGCCCCACATTGGGCTCTCTGCTCAGCAGGGAGCCTGCTTCTCCCTTCTTTCTGCCTGCCTCTCTACTTACTTGTGATCTCTCTCTCTCTGTCAAATAAATAAATAAAATTAAAAAAACAAAACAAAACAAAAAACAGAGCCTGGTGTGAAACAGTGTACTCACTGAATGTGGGAGCCAGAATTTGATTGACAGAAGGTTCAGATGATCATGTTTAGGAAAACTCCCCTATATACATCTTCAAATTTATTTCATAGCCTTAATGTTTAAATTACTAAACAAGAAAAATTCATTAAATCCAAATAGGTAGACAACACATGACAATGTGAAACTAAGAAAAAACAAGATAAATAATTTATAAAGAGAAGGAAAGTTAAATGCACAAATTTGAATGCAGAAACACAGTATAATTAATAATTAAAACTGATAACTTGTTCTTAAAGTAAACATACAGTTAAATTACCAATTCGGTAAAAATTAGCAACCATTTTTGAACTAAACATTGTGGTTGTAAAGATCACTTTAAAAAGTAGCATTTGGAAATAGGTAGAAAAACTCCAAAATAAGAATGTTGTGTTGACTAATTCAGTCTTATATTAAGAAATAATAAAATGTTGCAGTAGTTCAAGAACTTGGTCACAGTATATTAAAAGAATTTGAATTGAATTGAATAGAGAATCCAGTGACATTTTTTAAAAAGGAAGAAGAAATATATATGTATATATTCTTGGTACAACTGGTTAACCATGTGAGAAAACGTGAACACATTTTATCTCACTCTGCATGCCAAAATGTATCCCAGGTGTTGCAGAAATTTAAATATAAAATAGTGGAACCATGAAAATAGTAAAAGAAAAAGGAAGGGATGTTTAATATTCTTGGAATGAAATCCCTGAAGCCATAAACAAACAATAAAATGATAAGACTGACTAGGTAAAAATGGAATACTTCTGTATAGAAAAATTGTTCAAAAACAAAGTCAAGAGGCAAAAGACGAAGTAGGAAAATAATCCACCATGTATTTCCCAGACAAAAGGCTCATTTTTGAAAAGACACATCTCTTATTATCTGACCCATAACTTCCTGCCAACGTCAATTTCTAATATAATTGCCCTGACTCCTCCTTTCCCAGCTCACAACTCGATGTTTTCTTAAACACCTTCCTATCTCAGGGCCTTGGGCTTAACTGTTGCCTCCAGCTAGAATGTGCTGCTTGCAGATATCCACATAACATGCACCCTCATATCTTCTAGTTTCTGTTCACATGTTCCCTACTTAGATACTTTACTGATTATTATAGCCACACGAGCACCCTTACCACTACTTCTCTCTGTCATCTCTTTGCTTGATATGATTTTATTCTAACTATTTATTTATTGTCACACTTCCAAATTCTCTTCAAAGTTCTTATGAACAGGAACATCATGTTCTTACTTATCATACTGGCAAAAATTAAAATTTGGGTGGCCCTCAGGTTTCCAGAAGATTATAGACAAAACATATGTCTTTAGGGATGATGTAGAACACTCTATCAATATGCAATTTTTTACATTTCAGTGAGAAGTTACAGATCCAAGAATTCATCTATCTAATATCACATGAATATACAAATATATGTTAATTTTAGTATTAGTAATAATGAATGATAAAAATGGAAACAAAACTTTCATTGAGGTCAAATGAACAAATTACTATGCATCAAAAAATGGTATATTACACAGCATTTATAAATAATGGAGTAGAGTCATAATTTGTGATACAAAAAATGAACAAGGCAAAGAAAGAAAAGCAATGTGAAATCCAATGTGTATATGTTCGTTCCATTTATGGAAGAGACGAAAAAATGATAGTTGATAGTCACCACATTGAAGAGAGTGAAACAAAGTGTCTGAGGTAAGAGTAAAATCAATTTTAAAAATACGCCTTTCACTACTCATTTTATCATTTTGTGTGTCATTGAAACGATACCAACAACTACAACGAAAGAGACTGGCAGATGGTGGGGTGCGAGCTAAGTGTGGGCAGTGATCAGGCTGGGGGAGGGGCAGAAGTCTGATGATAAAGAGCCACAGAATTCAGGATAAGGTGTCCATCTATCTAGAGAAATGGGAAACCATTGACAGGACTGAATTCAACACAAACTTCCCAGCCAATTTGGGCACAGCCAAGGTTTGAACCAGTTTTGTCTAATTCTTCTCTACCCAAACAAGATTGTTTAAAGGGGTTGGGCAACATAATTTAAAAACTTTGTAAGTAGGGGTGCCTGGGTGGCTCAGTGGGTTAAGCCTCTGCCTTCAGCTCAGGTCATGATCTCAGGGTCCTGGGATCGAGCCCTGCATCAGGCTCACTGCTCTGTGGGGAACCTGCTTCCCCCCATCTCTCTGCCTGCTTGTGATCTCTCTCTCTCTGTCAAGTAAATAAATAAAATCTTAAAAAAACAAAACAAAAGACTTTGTAAGTGAACTAACTTCTTTAACTTTGCACAGATATGCTATATTAAATTTACCTAGTGGTACCATATCTACACATTGGAGAGTAGATTTTCTAAGAAGCAAAACAGATCCTTTAAATTTAAATGAATAAAACATAGATTATGTTTCCAAATGATAGAGAGCTTTAAAAGTTAAGTGCATTTATATGTTCCTCTCTCAGATGGGGAGTTACATTTGTACCTTTCTAACCTGAACACCTAGGAAGTACATATTTATACAGTGTATTCATTTGTATTTAATTTGATACCTAAAGTGTGCTTTAGTAGTCCCAAAAATAGGGACTACTAGGACTAACTTGCAGGCTTACATTTTTCCATGTGCTCTGAAAATATTATAAATATAAATGGAAATATATGCTATCAGAGTAGATTTTGAAAGCTAAAAAAATAAATAAATAAAGCTGATATGACAGTTGATATGAACAATTCTAAAATTTTGCTTTAGGAAACTGTTCCCTTTATTAAAACTAAGAAAGTAGTAGCTAAACTTTAAAGAAAACCACTAGCATTTTCTTTTTTGAAGTAATTTCATTCTATTAGTACATTTTATTATGCTACACATTTACTGACTATTGAATAAGATAAAGCTAAAAGATTTTTTCCCAAAATTATTACTCCATCAAAGATATTTTGAAGTTCCTTTGATGTTCATATCCTTTCCATTTCAGTTTCTCATCCTCATAAAGTTACACTTGGATTATTAAACAGCTTTCTAATGGATAGTCTTGCTTCTAGTCCATTCAACACAAGCCACCTAAAGTTTTATTTCATTTCTATGCTAACACATCTTAAATGATGCCCACTATTTAAAGGACCATGTCTCAAATCCTTGGTTTGCCACTGAAAACCTTTAAGATTGTATTATAATATATCTGGATCAGCCTACATTTAGATAATTAGAAGAAAATGGTCCTAATGTGTGGGATCTGAGGCTTGGAACTGGATCTTGCCATGGAGAATGGGGCAAAAAGCTGGAGGAACTGAACTAGAAGAGGTATATAAGAAATTCAGACCTGAATGCCAAACCTGTTAATCCTCCCCCTAAAAAGTCAACAGACACCATGCCAGGGGTCACAGTGGAGGCGTGGAGGGAATAGTACAAGTAGTAATCATGCAAATTGCTGTCCGGAAGGGGTGGTAAGATGGAGAGAACTTGCAGTACATTAATGGGATTGTTCCAATACGTTACTGGAAAGTTAAAGGGAAATCAAGAAATCTTATCAGGCAGTCACAAACAAAATCATTTGAGAAATAAATACTGTATCTAGGTAGCACTGCAAGATTTGTATTTTATTTGTCCTTCTTTAACTATATATAATAAAATAACAGCTAGTATTTACATAAAAGTTAATTACAATATGCTAGGTGCTTTGCATGTATTAATCATTTCCCTCCTTAAAATAATCCTATGAAGTGAGAAATATTATTATCACCAGTTTATATGTTACAGAACAGAAAAAACACATGATATGCCCAAGGTGACATTGTCAGTAAGTGACATTGTCAGGATCGGGAGCCACGTTCTGCTGACCCGAGTCTCTACCCTGGGTTCCTAAGCTACTTCTACCAACAACTCTGCCTATTCTCAGTGCTCTACAAGTACAAATATAAGATAGAGAAAGAGAAATCAGAAACCCAGTGCTTATCCGTAGAGCTGCAGTTGCCTTGCTGAACCGATACTGAGACTAGACGTATATTTTTCCAGAGAAAGACCACCTCTCTTTGAGGAATATTTGTTTGTCTTGTGAATTCTCTTTACCCTCAGCCCAGTTTGTGCCCTAGGCTAGGTAATTTCCTCCAGGCCAGGATGTTTGCGGGACTGGCTCATTCCTATCTACATTCCTTTTTGATTGGTCTACTTAACACTTGCTAATGTTCTAATAAATAATTTATTTTTGTTACTTGAGCCATTTTAGCTATCTCATAAACAATCTATTTTAAGTAATGAACAATAAAGATGTTTGCAAAGTAACTATCCCTGGCTCTTTGTTTGCTAAAGGAACCTGAAACATTAATTTTTCTTTCAGAGTGTGGTAACAAAACACTTAAAATAGAATAATAGTCCAGTAATACTCATTTCATTTGCTCTTATTTAATACTCTGATAATAAAGGAAATACTATTCTACCTTTAGCACTCAGGTCTCTATATTTTTAGAATTGTTTTCAGTGCTTGCTTTCCTTATAGATGGGAAAATATTTTAGCTATAAATTATTCTCCTAACAATTACAATCTATTAAGACTCCAACCTAATCATTTCATTATACTGGATTATTTGGTTTCAGCCTGCTGAGCATTAAGGAAGCTTTTAATGTCATTGGCTTTTATATCCTTATAATGAGCTCCTTTGTTTTATGACACAAAATTATCTTTTTTATTGATGTGCTAAGGTAGATACCAACAGTAGAACATCAAAATAAAATAAGATTTTGTGATTCAACTCTCCTGTTTTGATTCCTCAGTGATTTTGTTATCTCTCTTCTTGGCTGCAGGTGTTTTTGTAGATAAACAATTGGATTAGTTCAGAAGCCTTAGAGCTCCTCACCCATTACACATTCACAAGTCAATAGTATCAACAAGGTACATTGTAAGGACTCATTCTGTTATAGATGGAATGGTTTCAAAGTAAGAATAAATTAAATTAACCAAGAAATTCTGTTTAGAAATTGGTCTAAGGGTCTTTAAGAGTCATTAGAAGGTTTTAGAGAAGAAAAGGAGATTTTTGAGAGTCTAAAATAAAGACTCAAGGGGTAGCACACTATTTTACATATTACCTAATCCCTCCCCTGCCACAATAACAAAAACTGCTGATGGATTCCCTCTTCTGTGTTATCATATTCAGGGAACTACATGCAGATTTGGAGACCAGCCAAAATCATTGTTGTCCCAATCTCAAAATGAAAATACTCTTTCGTAATCAGTTTACTGCACTTTTAGTGCCCTTATCCTCTCTACTCTTGTGACAGAAGACCCCGAGATCTAGGAATGAATTTGGGACAAGTTATGATTTGTGTATGGGAAGAAGCAGTATAGATTATGTGTGCATGAAGATAAATTCTTCCTTGAAGGGTAGTGAAGTACAGGAATCTTGCGAAAAATCCTGTAAGGTGGTTTCTATTTTCCCTGAATAAAATAGAAAAATGCTAAAATGTACAGGAAAGTGGCTATAAAGATTTAGAAGAGTGGCTAAAATTTGAGAAAAACATCTAAGCCCAGGAGATTAGAGGAGGGTGTAACCAAGGAAAAGTAAACAGATTTTCCAGCTGAACTGTGGACCCATTGGACTCTGCAATAGTATCTACATGGTAACAATGAAATCTAGGTATTAGTGGTTTCCATAGCAGTGTGCTGGAATAGGGAGGCAGAGAAAGCAAATAAACAAAGAAGTATAAGAATTAATATTATTGGATATAATCTAGCTGAAATGATGGAGCACAATTTTAGGATGAAAAAGAGTTACAGAGGGAGTAAAATGGGGAGTGGAGGTAGGGAGGAGAAGGAAAGCAATAAGATATTAGGAGAAAATGTGGGGTCAAACTCAACCTGTGGAAATCCCCTACTCCATAAAAGCAATGAGAAAACTGGCAAACGAAACAAAAGAACCCCCTGCCTTCCATCAACTATTTCAGAACTCTATAGATTAACCAAAGGCTTGTAGTAACCAGGAGGAGAGTTATTCAAGAACAAAATGGCTGTACCTCAGTATTAACAGTCACCTTTGCGGCGTTTTAGTTTTCTCTGTTCGCATCTCCTGCTCTCCTAATATTTGCCATGAAAACCAACAGGGGAGCTGCTGAAAGGAGCAGAAAAGGGCCAGATCTCTTTCCAAGACTTACTCTTCAATGCACCATCAGTTGACCTGTCTGATGATTCCCTAGAACACCCCACTTGCAAAGCTACTTATACCGATGTGACTTGGAGCTTGCCCAGTGTGAACAGCCATTTCCCTAGGGGGCGTAGTGGAAAAGGGCATTTGTCATAAAAAATTACAGGCAATGGTTTAACTTCATGGTTTCCTGAGGTAGTAGATAAATGGTTGGTGCAAGTAACTGCATAGACAAAAGCTTAAGAGGAAAAGCTGGACATGAAATGTATCTAGGGTTTTGAGAAGCCTGAAATACTACTGGGAATCCAGAAGACCACATACATGCCTAAAGCACATGCCCCAGACAGGGTTCCTTCCTACTCAGGAAGGCAGAAGTCCTGAGCTCTCATATCTGGCAGGGCATGTGGCTCTCTGTGACCAGGATATGAAGGCAAAGACAGACTTGATAAACACCTGGCCAAGTGCTGAAGGTATGCTCCTCGACAAAAATTAATTGCAATTTGCCAAAAATCAGTTATTCACACACAATGAGGACCTATTTCTGGAATCTGTCATGTTCCATTGATTTGTATGTCTGTCTTTACACTGATACTACACTGCTCTGATTTATAAGCTTTCCATCTTTCTCAAAGGTTGTTTTGTTGTTGTTATTCAGGTTCCTTTCATTTTCTATGAGTTTAAAATCAGTTTTAGTCTACCAAATAATCTTTTTTTCAAAGGGATTATGTTGAAAATTTGTTTAATCTGTAGAAAACTAATACCTTAATAGTGTTGGGTCTTCTAACTAATAAATAAGAAATATATCTTCATTTACTTAGGTTTCAAATTTTTTCTTGAAAATGTTTTGCATTTTTCAGAGGCTACATCATTCATGTACTTTATCAGATTTATCCTTAATACTTTAAACTTTATGCTAATTTAAATATTTTTAAAATTTCAATTTCCTGTTGTGCTCCTATTGTGCATAAATACAACTGATTTGTGCATTGCATTCTGCAAATCTTGCTACATTTCATTGAATTTTCTTTGTAGATGATTATGCCACCAGTGAATCAAAACAGTTTTAATTCTTCCTTTCCAATCTGGATATCTTTTATTTCTTTGTTTTCCTTCCTTGTTCACACTGGCTAGACCATCCAATTCTAGCAATGTCTAATAGCAGTGGTAATGTTGGATGTTCTTCACTTTTTCACCATCTTAGAAGCAAAACTTTCAATCTTCCACCAATGAGAGTGCTGTTACCTTTTTAAAAGATCTTTTTCAGGTTGAAGAATAACCCTTCCTGTCTTTCATTGCAGAGGTTTGGGTTGTTTTTAAATGAGAAATAAATGCTTTTGCCAAATGTTTTTTTGTGTCTATTGAAAATATATACATTTTAGTTTCTAGTTTTTTAGTATGGTGAATTACACTGATTGATTTTTGAATGTTGCATGAGCCTTGGATTCTTGGCATACATTTTACTGTCATGAGGTAGTATCTTTTTATATATATCTAGATTTGATTTGCTACTATTTTGATGAGAATTTTGTTGTCTTTTTCCATGAAGGACAATGTCCTACAGTTTTCTTTTCCTGTAATGTCTTGCTGGTATTGGTAATGTATAATGCAGGCCTTAAAAAATGAGTCAGGAGGTATTCCCATATCTTGTATAGAATTGATAAAATTTCTTCCTGAAATATTTGGTTGGATTTACCAATGAAGTAGTCCTGGCCTGAAGTTTTCCTTTTAGAAAGGTTCTTAACTTACAAATACAATATTTTTAATAGATATAAGGCTATTCTTTTATTTATTTTTCTTGAGTGAGCTTTTGTAATTCGGATCTCTTAAGGAATTTTCCTACTTCATCTAGGTCACTGAACTTATTTTTATAAAGTTGTTTATAATATTTCATTATTATCCTTTTAACATTTGTTGAATAGCATTCCTTGGAACTATTTTAATAATTCTCTTGAATCTTTTTAGACTTTTGTTTTTCTAGTTGCACTCCCACACTCTACACATAAGTCTTAATTCCATAAATATACTAATGACTGTTCATATCATATACAATACATACTTTATACATAAAAAGAGTAAAGATTTTTGCTCTCCCAAACCAAATTTATCCCCCATAAGTCAAACATCACCTCCATTCAAAACACATGCTATAGGATCTATAGCGATTTAACTTCTCTCATTCTTGCTATTAGTCTTTTGTGTATCTCTCTCTGTCTTTCTCTTTCTTGATCTGTCTATCTGAGATTTAATCTAGTTTCTCTCTGTTACTAACAGGTAATTTTTCTTAACATTGAAACTTGGGGAATTTTTCAGTCATACACAAATTATTTTGGTTTTCCAAGAATAATAGTAATGTATGGTTTACTCTTCTCACTAGCTTTGTATTTTTCCTTTTTCTCAGATATTAAATTTACTCTGTTCTATCTTATTTACAGAATTACCTGTGTTCTTTCTGTAGTTTTTCAATGTTTACTGTGTTTTTAACTGCTTCTGAATTTCTTTTTCACTAAACATTTTTGAAAAGACATTGACATTTATATTAAACTGAGCAACTGGTGCACCTGAATGGCTCAGTTGGTTAAGTGTCTGCCTTCGGTTCAGGTCATGATCCCAGAGTGCTGGGATCAAGTCTTGCACCAGGCTCCCTGCTCTGTCCCTTCCCCCAGCTTGTGCACATGCTCTCTCTCTCTCACACACACAAGAAAAAAAATCTAAAAAAATAAATAAACTGTTTTTGGGGAGAGTCAAGATGGCGGAGGAGTGGCCGACTGAGATGACCTCAGGTCGCAGAAGTTCAGCTAGATAGTTATGAATCTATTCCAAAAACCTACAAACCCAACAGGAGATTGAAGAGAAGAGTAGCAATTCTAGAAATAGAAAATAGACCACTTTCTGAAAGGCAGGACATGCAGAGAAGCGATTCTGAAGCGAGGGGAAGATAGACTGTGGGGGGAGGGGCTGGCTCTCGGCAAGCAGTGGAGCATCAGAGCACAAAATTTGAACTTCTAGAAGTCTGTCTACTGAGGGACATTGCTCCAGAGCCTAAGCAGGGGTGGAGCCCTCATGGGGATAGTGTGGTCTCAGGTCCCATGGGGTCACAGAAGGATTGGGGGTGTCTGAGTCTAGAAGAGCTCACAGGTATCAGAGCAGAGAAGCCAACTACGGAGACGGAGGCAAGGAGTGAAGCTCTCAGCTTGGGGTTACCTTAAACTGTGATCTGGGGCACAGTCGGACCATTGCTCTTTGAGCAGGGACCCCACAAGTGGCAGCTCCGGGGAGACCCAATTTCCTCCAGTGGAAGAGTAGCGCAGCAGGAATCTGCTGGGTTTGGAGACTCCAAACAGGGCTGTGTGCCAGAGATAGAAACGCTCAGTCACAGGCCGGGTGAGCTCAGAATGCAGCCGGAGACCAGGGAGATGGGAGTGACTGACCACTTTTCTCCCAAGGAGCACTGAGGAATGGGGCCCTGAGCTCTTGGCTCCTTCAGCCGGAGAATGGGAGGCCACCATTTTCATTCCCATCCTCCAGAGCTCTATGGAGAGAGTTCAGGGAGCAAAAGCTCCCAAGAGTGTACCCAAGCAGATTACTTAGCCTGGCCCCTGGCAAGGGTGGCGCAATTCTGCCTTGGGCAAAGACATTTGAGAATCACTACAACAGGCCCCTCCCCAAGAAGATCAACAAGAACATCCAGCCAAGGCCAAGCTCACTGATCAAGGAGAACAGTGGAATTCCAGAGGAGGGGAAAGCAAAGCATGGAATTCATGACTTTTTCCTCATGATTCTTTAGTCTTGCAAAGTTAAACTTTTTTAATTTCATTTTTTCTTAATCTAATTTTTTAACTTTTCCTCTTTTCTCTATTAATGTTATTTAACTAGTTAATCTTAAGAATACCTACTTAAAAAAAAAAACACCTTTTTGAACCTTCATTATTATAGTCATATTTTATCCTTTATTGTATCTAATTTCATTTTTTGTATACATATAGGGTTTTTTCTTCTAAAAAAATTTGGGATAAAATTTTTTCTAATAGATCAAAATATACCCTAAATCTAGCACAGGGCTTCTTTGTACAAGACTCCAGTCTGAAGAAATTCTCTCCACTTTCTTTTTCCGACCAACTTATCTTATCAATTCCTTTTTTAGAATTTTTTTAAAAATGTTGATCTTTAGTCATATTCCATCCCTTCATCATGTTTATCCTTATTTTTGTATGTATGTAAGTTTCCTTTCTTAAAAATTTTGGGAGGTAGTTTTTTCTAAGAGACCAAAATACACCCAAAATCAAGTAGATGGCTCCGTTCTATTCACCAGTCTAAGATATATACATATATATAATTATTAAATTATTAAATATATCAAAATATACATACATATATAAATATATATATATATATACACACACACACACACATATGTACATATTTTTTAATTTTAGAAAAAAAATTTAAATTTCTTTTTACCACCTTTCTTCTTCCCCTGATTTGGGGTCTCTTCTGATTTGGTTACCAGACATTTTTCTGGTGTCTTTGCCACCCTTTTAGTATTTTATTCTCTCGTTCATATATTCTTATCTGGATAAAATGACGAGGCAGAAAAACTCACCACACACACACAAAAAAAAGACCAAGGAGCAGTAAGGATGGCTAGGGAGCTAATCAATATGTACATTGGTAATATGTCAGATCTAGAGTTCAGAATGATGATTCTCAAGGTGCTAGCTAGGCTTGAAAAAGGCATGGAAGATATTAGAGAAACTCTGTCTGGAGAAATAAAATAACAAAATCCAACCAAGCTGAGATCAGAAAAGCTATTAACAAGGTGCAATAAAAAATGGAGGCTCTTACTGCAGGATAAATGAGGCAGAAGAGAGAATTAGTGATATAGAAGACCAAATGACAGAGAATAAAGAAGTTGAGCAATACAGAGACAAACAACTACTGGATGACGAGGGGAGAATTTGGGAGATAAGTCATACCATAAGACAAAATAACATTAGAATAACTAGGATTCTAGAAGAAGAAGAAAGAGAGAGAGGGGCAGAAGGTATATTGGAGCGAATTAGAGTAGAGAATTTCCCTTATATGGGAAAGGGAACAAGCTGCAAAATGCAGGAGGCACAGAGATTCCCCCCTCAAAATCAATAAAAATAGGTCCACACACCATCATCTAATAGTAAAACATACAAGTCTTAGTGACAAAGAGAAAATCCTGAAAGCAGTTCAGGACAAGAAGTCTGTAACATACAATGGAAGAAATATTAGATTGGCAGGAGACTTGTCCACAGAGACCTGGCAGGCCAGAAAGAACTGGTATGATATATTCAGAGCACTAAATGAGAAAAACATGCAGCCAAGAATACTATATCCAGCTAGGCTATCATTGAAAATAGAAGGAGAGATAAAAAGCTTCTGAGACAAAAAAAAAAAACTAAAAGAATTTGTAAACACCAAACCACCTCTACAGGAAATATGGAAAGGAGTCCTCTAAGCAAAGAGAGAACCTAAAAGTAGTAGACCAGAAAGGAACAGAGACAATATACAGTAATAGTCACCTTACAGGCAATACAATGGCACTAAATTCGTATCTTTCAATAATTACCCTGAATGTAAATGGGCTAAATGCCCCAATCAAAAGACACAGGGTATCACAATGAATAAAAAAACAAAATCCATCAATATGCTATCTACAAGAAACTCATTTTAGATGCAAAGACACCTCCAGATGTAAAGTGAGAGGGTAGAAAACAATTTACCATGCTAATGGACATCAGAAGAAAGCTGGGGTGGCAATCCTAGTATCAGATGAATTAGATTTCAAGCCAAAGACTATAATAAGAGATGAGGAAGGACACTATATCATACTCAAAGGGTCTGTCCAGCAAGAAGATCTAACAATTTTGAAAATCTATGCCCCTAACATGGGAGAAGCCAACTAACTATATAAACCAATTAATAACAAAATCAAAGAAACACATGGACAAGAATACAATAATAGTAGGGGACTTTAATACCCCTGTCACTGAAATGGACAGATCATCCAAGCAAAAGATCAACAAGGAAATAAAAGCTTTAAATGACACACTGGAACAGATGGACATCACAGATATATTCAGAACATTCCATCCCTAAACAAAGGAATATACATTCTTCTCTAGTGCATAAGGAACATTCTCCAGAATAGATCACATCCTGGGTCACAAATCAGGTCTCAACTGGTACCAAAAGAATGGAATCATTCCATGCATATTTTCAGACCACAATGCTCTGAAGCTAGAACTCAGTCACAAGAGGAAAGTTGGAAAGAACCCAAATACATGGACACTAAAGAGCATCCTATGAAAGAATGAATGGATAAACCAAGAAATTAAAGAAGAATTGAAAAAATTCATGGAAACAAATGATAACAAAAACACAACTGTTCAAAATCTGTGGGACACAGCAAAGGCCGTCCTGAGAGGAAAGTATATAGCTATACAAGACTTTCTCAAGAAACAAGAAAGGTCTCAAGTACATAACCTAACCCCACACTGAAAGGAGCTGGAGAAACAACAGCAAAGAAAGCCTAAACCCAGCATGAGAAGAGAAATAATAAAGATCAGAGCAGAAATCAATGAAATTGAAGCCAAAAGAACAGTAGAACAAATCAACAAAACTAGGAACTGGTTCTTTGAAAGAATTAATAAGACTGATAAACCCTGGCCAGACTTATCAAAAAGAAAAGAGAAAGGACCCTAATAAATAAAATCATGAATGAAAGAGGAGAGATCACAACCAACACCTAAGAAATACAAACAATTATAAGAACATATTATGAGCAACTATACACCAGCAAATTTGACAATCTGGAAGAAATGGATGCATTCCTACAGACGTATAAACTACCAAAACTGAACCAGGAAGACACAGAAAACCTGAACAGACCCATAATCAGGAAGATTGAAGCAGTCATCAAAGATCTCCCAACAAACAAGAGCCCATGCCCGGAGAGCTTCTCAGGGGAATTCTACCAAACATGTAAAGAAGAATTAATATCTATTCTCCTGAAACTGTTGCAAAAAAATAGAAATGGAAAGAATACTTCCAAACTCATTTTATGAGGCCAGAATTACCTTGGTCCCAAAACCAGACGAGGACCCCACCAAAGAGAATTACAGATCAATATCCTTGATGAACACAGATGCAAAAATTCTCAGCAAAATATTAGCCAATAGGATCCAACAGTACATTAAGGGGATTATTCATCACGACCAAGTGGGATTTATTCCTGGGCAGCGAGGTTGGTTCAACATCTACAAATCAATCAATGTGATACAATACATTAATAAAAGAAAGAACAAGAACCATATGATATGTCAATAGATGCTGAAAAAGCATTTGACAAATACAGCATTCTTTCTTGATCAAAACTCTTCAAAGTGTAGGGATAGAAGGTATATACCTCAATATTATCAAAACTATCTATGAAAAACCCACAGTGAATATCATTCTCAATGGAGAAAAACTGAGAACTTTGCTAAGGTCAGGAACACGGCAGGGTCCATTATCACCACTGCTATTCAACATAGTACTAGAAATCCTAGCCTCAGCAATCAGACAACAAAAAGAAATTAAAGGCATCCAAATCGGCAAAGAAGAAGTCAAACTCTCACTCTTTGCAGATGATATGATACTTTATGTGGAAAACCCAAAAGACTCCACTCCAAATCTGCTAGAACTCATACAGGAATTCAGTAAAGTATCAGGATATAAAATCAGTGCCCAGAAATCAGTTGCATTTCTATACACCATCAATAAGACAGAATAAAGAGAAATTAAGGAGTCAATCCCATTTTCAACTTCACCCAAAACCATAAGATACCTAGGAATAAACCTAACCAAAGAGGCAAAGAATCTATACTCAGAAAACTATAAAGTACTCATGAAAGAAATTGAGGAAGACACAAAGAAATGGATAAATGTTCTGTGCTCATGGATTGGAAAAACAAATATTGTGAAAATGTCTGTACTACCTAAAGCAATCTACATGTTTAATGCAATTCCTATGAAAAATACCATCAGTGTTTTTCAAAGAAATGGAACAAATAATCCTAAAATTTATATGGAACCAGAAAAGATGCTGAATAGCCAGAGGAATGTTGAAAAAGAAAGCCAAAGTTGGTGGCATCACAATTCTGAACTTCAAGCTCTATTACAAAGCTGTCATCATCAAGACAGCATGGTACTGGCACAAAAAGAGACACATAGATCACTGGAACAGAACAGAGAGCCCAGAAACAGACCCTCAACTCTATGGTCAACTAATCTTTGACAAAGCAGGAAAGACTGTCTAATGGAAAAAAAAAACCAGTCTCTTCAAAAAATGGTGCTGGGAAAATTGGACACTACAGGCAGAAAAATGAAACTGGACCATTTCCTTACACCACACACAAAAATAGACTAAAAAATGGATGAAAGACCTCAATGTGAGAAAGAAATCCATCAAAATCCTTGAGAACACAGGAAGCAAGCTCTTCAACCTCAGTTGGAGCAACTTCTTCCTAGAAACATTGCCAAAGGCAAGGGAAGCAAGGCAAAAATGAACTATTGGGACTTCATCAAGATCAAAAGCTTTTGCTCAGCAAAGGAAACAGTCAACAAAACCAAAAGACAACTGACATAATGGGAGAAGATATTTGCAAACGACATATCAGATAAAGGGCTAGTATCCAAAATCTATAAAGAACTTATCTAACTCAACACCCAAAGAACAAATAATCCAATCAAGAAACGGTCACAAGACATGAATAGACATTTTTGCAAAGAAGACATCCAGATGGCCAACAGACATATTAAAAAATGCTCCACATCACTTGGCATCAGGGAAATACAAATCAAAACCATAATGGGGTACCACCTCACACCAGTCAGAATGGCTAAAATTAACAAGTCAGGAAACGACAGATGCTAGTGAGGATGAGAGGAAAGGGGAACCCTCCTACCCTGTTGGTGGGAATGCAAGCTGGTGCAACCACTCTGGAAAACAGCATGGAGGTTCCTCAAAATGTTGAAAATAGAGCTACCCTACGACCCAGCAATTGCACTACTGGGTATTTACCTTAAAGATACAAATGTAGTAATCCAAAGAGGGATGTGCACCCGAACGTTTACAGCAGCAATGTCCACAATGGCCAAACTATGGAAAGAACGTAGATGTACATCAACAGATGAATGGATAAAGAAGAGGTGGTATATATATATATATATATATATATATATATATACACACACACACAATGGAATACTATGCAGCCATCAAAAGAAATGAAATCTTGCCATTTGCAATGATATGGATGGAACTAGAGGGTATTATATGAGCGAAATAAGTCAATAAGAGAAAGACAATTATCATATGATCTCCCTGATATGAGGAATTTGAGAGGCAAAGTGGGGGGTTTGGGGGGTAGGGAGGGAAAAAGTGAAACAAGATGGGATCAGGAGGGAGACAAACCATAAGACACTCTTAATCTCACAAAACAAACTGAGGGTTGCCAGGGGGAGGGGGATATGGAGAGGGTGGTTGGGTTATGCACTTTGAGGAGGGTGTGTGCAATGGTGAGTGCTGTGAAGTGTGTAAGTGTGATGATTCACAGACCTGGACCCCTGGGGCAAATAATATACTGTATTTTAATTAAAAAAAAAAAAAACTAAGAAACTGTGTAAATGTCTTGCTGCATGGTATATATATTAAAGAATAAATTATTTTATGTAAGATTTTATTTTATATATAAATTTTATTTATATAAAATATATTAATTTATATTTTATATAAAAGTTATTATTTTTATACAAGCAACAGTTCCAAGAGTACTTTCTACCTTCTATCATCTTATATTCATCAGTAAAAGATTACAGCAATGTGATGCCCATTTGGGGTTAACAGAAGATGAAAATAATCTAAAAGTTAAAAATAATAATAACCATTACCTTCATATTATGCTTTAGCACTGATAGAATAACAATTTTTCTTAAATTATTGTCACAAACATTCTGGGTTAGTGCGATAAATCATTCCTTCAAAATATATGTATAAGGACTCAGAAGCTTGAATATAGTTACCTAGAAAACTTTTTTTGGTAAACTTAGAACATATGAATATAAATACACGAAGTTTAGTATCTGTAATCTTAAATGTCTAGGTTTGTATATACACTTTCTTTATAACCAGAGATTGTTTTTTGTACCTAGCCCAAAAGATATTTGTAGCTATTCAGCAAAAGATGAATACTAAATATTTCTACTCTTAAAAGCTTTACAATCATTGCTACAAAAGAGGGAGATAATACCAAACTTTCCCTGCTGTCTAAAATGCAACTAATAGTTGATTTTATCACCTCTTTCTTCTTGGTTAGAAATTGAAGGAGAAACTGCATCACATATTTGGATTAAATGATGAAAAAGTATCCAAAGCTCAATGTGACAAGTAATTCTCAATTTTGCAGAAAATATAAATCTGACCCAAACAAAAGAAACCACAGGAGTTTTAGTGTCCCAGGACTCTATGTCACATCACTGTCAGGGGTCTCTCAGTTGTGAATTTCTTTTTATCAGTAGCATGTCAAATATGGAGGCCAGACCCATGGAAAACTAGACAGTTTAAAAATTAAAAATAGAGGGGCGCCTGGGTGGCTCAGTGGGTTAAAGCCTCTGCCTTCCGCTCAGGTCATGATCCCAGGGTCCTGAAATCGAGTCCCGCATCGGGCTCTTTGGTCAGTGGGGAGCTTGCTTCCTCCTCTCTCTCTCTGCCTGCCTCTCTGCCTACTTGTGATCTCTGTCTGTCAAATAAATAAATAAAATCTTAAAAAAAAATTAAAAATAGAGTATTGTAAGAGGAAACTCTGAAATCAACAGCCACTGAAATGAGTATTATCTCCATTAAGTATAAAAATTGTCATTTGCTTATGTGAGACAACCTAAGTGTTATTCATTAAGAGGGAAAAAATATTTGGGTGTTGAGGATATGATTTTGGTGAGGGAGGGACAGTGAACAGTACCAAAAGTGAATTTTGCTGATCAGAAAACCCGAGCAAGTGACATGGATCTCGGTACTCAAGTTTCCCTACTCACAAAATAGGATTAAATGAGTTAATCCTAATAGTTTGCTAAGAATAGTGCCTGGCATCTAGTCAGTGTTGTGTAATCAATCAAAATATTATTTCTTGAAGCTTAGCATTTTCATAATTTGTGCATATCTTAGAAACCAAAGATTAAGTACTTATCTGAACTTATAAAATCATAGGTTAATAGGGGGGAAATGTTTATCTATATTCCTTTCTCTGAGAGATAACTTTGATGAAGATCTTCCCAGACATATGAAAGGTTCTATTACAGACTAGCATGGGGCAATTGTCTTGGTTATAATGGGTTATGTAGGCTATGATATCGAACAACCTTCAAATTTTTTGCTGAATGCCATAAAAGCTGACTTCTGATTTACATTTTTCTCTATCATAGGTTATCAAAGGGCATCTGCTCATCATAATCACTTAGGAATTTGGTCTAATGAAGCAGACATCATCTTAAATTTTGCTGGTTGCTGAGCTAGAGGTAAAGTAAGCTCTGGAAGGTTTCCCCCTGGCCACATCATTCCCCTCAACTCATTAGCTAAAATTTGGGGATCTGGGAGTTTAGTCATTCATGTTTCCCCAGGTGAATAAGAACCAAATGTCTGTGAATAGCATTAATAAATAACACTGATGCCTGGTGTGTAGACTGTGGGGTCAGGAAGGGAATAAGGAAAGGAGGTGGCTGATTTGGTTAGGTGGAATGAGTGTTTTAGTTCTGGAGTTGTACAGCATTCCTCTTTTCTCTCCTATTCTCTGCCTGCCCATCACCAGTACGCACACTCACACTGCAAGGCAAGCACATTCATTTAATCATCCCTGCTTCTTAGAGAGATAGAGACAAAGGAAAACAACAGCCTTGCCCTATTTTATTTGTGTCCCTAGGTCAGCCAAAGTCTGTAGCTCTGTGGATTGGAATTACTGTTACAGCAGTTTACCATATGGCACCATCAATTACATCTTGATTTAGTTTATAACTAAAATCTATGTAAAGTTTGTTTGTCTAATGGACTAACATGTGACTACTGGAGTGTCCAATTCAATTGCCTTTGCATTAAAAAACCTAACAATCTAAAATAAAGGGGAAAGGAAGTAGTTTCATTAAACTGAGCTAAAAGAAGAAGGAGGAGGGGAGGTAGAGATAGAGAAGGAGGAGGAGGTGGAGGAGGAGTTTCTTTGCATGTATCAGTCTTCTTATCCTGTTACTTGTCCTAGCATGGGACCTCATGCCCCTCAGCACTAAATACCCTGATCAGGATGTATACGGCTCTCTGCTGAAGTTGTGCCTACTTCAGACAACTCTTCCCTACTTTGTTTCAGTTCCGTGAAAGCTTTAGGGAAGAGAGAAGGAATTTCTGGCCTGCCTAGGATCCTGAATCCACATAGGGCCAGGACCCAATTACTAACACACTTTGGAGACATATGACAACAGATTGGTCACTATCACATAAGCACAGATGTGCTGCTTTATCTCAAACGTTGCCCTTGGTAACAAGGTTTTTTGTTTTTTTGTTTTTTTCCCAAAGCATCTTTCATGGAAACAACTACTGGAGGCAGAACTGGTCTTATTTAATTAACTTCTTACTTCTCACCCTCAGGCACAGGAGAAAATAATGCAAAATTACCATGAAACGGTTGGTGGCCACCTACTGATTTTTTTTTTTTTTGCAATATTTCTAAATGTTTTTGTTTCTATGTAAAAGCACTTTATACCCTTAGCATTTCAGTTAGAGAAATCCAACTCTATCAAAATAAAGGAAACTAGTAGAAAAGTGTTATATTTTTTACTTTTCCATTGAGTTATCTATTTATGTTTATTTTTATGCTTCCCATTCACTCTAATTCTATTCGATTCAGTTGCATATGTTTCCTTTTTTTATAACACTGAATTCTGCTCTACCCCACTCAATATTCATGCATTTATCTTTTGTCTCCAAATAGGCATATTGTATCATTAACTTAAGGCAGCAGGGTGAAGAATGTTGATTTTTTTTTTTACATCTCTTAATATTAGAATTCAACTCGTATTCGGTTTATCTCTATCTGTTCATTTTTCATATTTATCCAATGGAATCTGAATAGAGCACTGATATTTAATGAGCTGAACACTGATTTTCATTGGAATAATACAGTGGAATGATGCTTACTTTAGAATAATACATAGTGTTTAGGTTGCATGATATTATTCATATATGAATATATAATGTCATTACTAGTGTTTTTATCTGTTTGTTAATTACACTGCTATATTGATATATTGTACAATGACCCTGACAAAGTCCCTCTTTCCATCTGCCCTTTTTTTCCTTTGCTGCAGAAATTGTAATGAATAATAAAAGATGTGGATCAACACTTTAAAGAAATAAAAATATTGACCTTCTGTTGGTGCTATTATTGTGAATTAGTAGCTTCTGTAAAATGAAAACATTTCACAATAAGAATTTCACAGAAAACTCAAATACTTGATAAATATTTCCTATAATTCTTTTGTTGGTGCCTCAAGTTGTGTCTTCAAAACAAAAGACAAACTATGCTTCCATTTGTTATGTTCAAGTCAAAAGACAAAAATGGTATCAAAATAAACCAACCTTTGAAAAGAAGAGAGTTGTTAGAAACACAGTATATGGGAATAAACTTCCACAATTTTCCATACATGGGAGCTAAGTAGCTATTTTCTCATGTGTGTAAAACTAGAAGCAAGAAGCAAGTCATTTAAGAGAAGTGTGTACAAAGTTTCCATGAGCAGTATAAACTGTGGAGAAGGAAATGGGAATAAAATTAAGGTGGCTGCCCAGAAACTTATCAGGAGATTCAGTTAAGTTTAAGATGGTTGATTTCAGAATATAAATATAATGCAGAATTAAGATGCCAGGAGGCAGTGTCAACAGTTTTGGGAAAAATCTTCATATGAATATAATACTGTGAACCATAGACACAGAATTCAATTGTAATCATGATATTGAAGAGAATATCTTTTTATCACCTCAACTGAAATTGATTGTGCTGCTTCATGTATCCATGATTTCTTATAAGCTCTTCTTATGGTCAGATTCTCTTCCCTTATACATCTACCTAGGGAACTTATATTCAACCTTCAAAATCAGTTCAAATATTATTTCTTCTATGGAACTTCCCTGAGCCCAGGTTAGAATTGATTTCTTCCTATGTTATACTATCACTGAAGTACACTTACTTGTTTACATTTCATGTTTGTCAAACAACCTGAGAGCAAGAACTCCTTCCATTTTTCTTTGTCTAGATTACTGGTCCCAGTAGACATTAGGTGCAATGTAAATGTATGCTAAATGATTCACATGATTTTAGTCATTATAACTCATGATAACTTCTTTCTAATAGAAAACAGCTAGAAGGACCAATTGTCTTCTTTCATTGCTTCTGAGGTTAAGGTGCTAGAAGGAATGTTTTGTATATTGTGTTGACAGAGGACAAACATTTAGGTCTTATAAGATGTATTGATTGGACAAGGGAAAAAGAAAATTGATGGTGGAGAAAATTATATGAAGTTAATGAAAGAAAATGATGAGAAAAACAAACAAACAAAAAACCAGCCCAAATTGTTGATGTTCATTTCCACCTAGAAGAAGACAATCAGGAGACAGCTGGCTTAGTTAAAGTTTTATACAACAAAAAGAAAGCCTATTGTTTCTGAAGAACCAAAAACAAATATTATTTGGACTTCCATTTGATCTGCTTCCTACTCTGTGATTGCTGACAAAATTGGGAAAGTCTCCTCCGTGACGTTTTCTTAGTAATCTCTCTAGACACTGCTTTCTATTCACCAGAAGGACCAGGTTACTTCTCCCAAGAAGCTGTGAGTTACTTGATGTCAGTACCTTGGCTTTATTTATCTTTCTTTTTCCTTGCCAGAGAATCATAATTTGTTTGAATAAATATGTAGAATTTTTGTCATTTTTAGATAAATATTCTTTTTTGTATTAGCTAAATGGGGCCAGGTTCTATTTATATGAAAATCTATGTAGGATATTAGCATGCTAACAAATTCTCTTGGCTTCGTTAAGAGTAACCAGTGGTGCATAGGGAATATGGTCAATGGTATTATAATAGTGGTGTGTGGTGACAGATGGTAGCTACACTTGTGGTGAGCACAGTATAATGTATAAACTTGTGGAATCACTAATGTAGTACACCTAAACTAATGTAACATTGTGTGTCAACTATACTTCAATAAAAAAAAAAATTTAAGTAACCAGTGGTAATACAAATAAGTTGAGAAAAACAGAAGATCTATTTACTAAATATAACTGGGAAAGTTCCAGAAATATTCATAAATATGGTTTTGAAGTTTTCTAAGAACTCATCTTAGAGAAATAAGTCAAAATAAGAATAAAGGAAAAATTATATTCTCAAAGATATTCATTGAAAAATTATCTTTATTAGTGAAAGTTGTAAACAAACAAATTCAACAAAAGGATAAATTATCAATTATTCCACATTAACTCAATGAGATATTTATATAGTCACTAAAATGATACTTATAAAGATTTTACAGACACATAAGAGTTATTATAAAATTTAAAAGGAAAAAAGTGAACTGATAATTGCAAATGCTATGTGATTGCAATTATGCTGAATATATATACACTAAATGGAGAAATGGATGGAATGAACTATTATTATAGTAATGGTTTTAGGATAGTAGAATTATGACTGTTTTTAATTTTTAAAAATTATCTTTAATGTTATAGCATTTAAAATAAGGACAAGAGAAAAAATTTGAGTTTTTTTTTAGATCTTGATGACTTAATATGATGAACAAAAGAAGTTCTCTTTATAAAAGAGCTTACTATATAATTCAAGTATTCAAAATTTCTTAAATACTTAGTAGACCTACTGTGTCCCTTGAGCATTTCTATTTTTTTCATACCAGCCATGTCTTACAGCAAGACAAAATTTACAATTATGTAGGTCAGAAGTCTAATACCTCAGTACTCAATACCTCAGCTCAACATAACCCAGGGCTTCAGCAAATCAATGATATAGATATAGATATAGATATAGATATAGATATAGATATAGATATAGATATAGATAGATATCCATCTATCTATCTATCTATCTATCTATCTATAGTCAGTGGCCAATTCAAACATGTTGTGGTGGCAGTGAACACAATAGGCAGCTGCTGTCATCATCACTGACATTTTTAGCAGAGGTGCCAAGGATTAAAACAGCTTGGAAGATTTAAGTGTATTGGTCTCTGGAAAAGAGTACTGCTCATGAAGGCTTATGGCAAGGTCAGGGTTAAGTAGCAAGTCCCTGGTGGTTTATAAATAATGAACACTGAGGCAGTGGGTAACGGACTGGACTGTAACATTAAAAAGCAAATGGAAATGGCAATTTGAGAAAGTGGTAGAGCAGAGACTCTGGTGAACGCAGTCAAAGGACAACCACTCATCTAAAATCAGCCCTCTGGCACCAAAGACTCACTTCATCTTCAGGGCCTTTCCAATGCTAGCATTTTCCCCTGAAAAAATATCATTGATAAACGTGAGGCATCTGCCAATTCTGTAAGCTAGTCAAAATTCCAAGCAAAACTGAACTGTTCTCACCTTTATTTTTAAAATTTTTTAAAGATTTGATTGATTGATTGATTTTGGAGAGAGAGAGCATACACAATTGTGGTGGGGGGCAGAGGTAGAGAGTAGTCTCAAGCAGACTCCACGCCCAGCACAGAGCCCATCATGGAGCTCAACCTCAGGACCCTGAGATCTTGACCTGAGCTGAAGTCAAGAGTCAGACTCTTAAACAACTGAGTCACCCAGGTGTCCCTTTTTTGTATCTTTAAATGATTTCATAATCATAAAAGTATAAATATTTGGAAAATTCTCCTATAAGGCAAGATGAAAAATAATTAAAAGTGAAAGATCAGGTTACAGTACTTGATCTCTACATCTAAACTGGACTCAGAGGTCTAGGGAATGAGGATTATTAGTCTCTATTTTATAACTTTCCTCTAGTTATACAGAGATAAGGCACACAGGTAGTTTGATGCTGGTGGCGGTAATGTGTGTGTGGCTCTACATGGTTGTGGGTTTGTGCGTATGTGTATGCTGTGGGCCTCTGCCTTCAGATGCAGGACCTATCTTGAGTGGAGAGGGACCAGCACTATTATTTTTGCTCTTATGAGCTCCAAATTCTCCTTCCTCATTGCCAGGATCATAGTTCTTTACATTTAGGACAAATTTCAAGACTTTAGCCCTTCCTCAGAATAGTCTCTCCCTTTGTTCTTCACATCTCCTGCTGTAGTCTGCCATGCTTTTATTTATCAGGAGGAGGCCTGGGGTTGTACCCACAGAGAGGAAATAGTTAAAAGAGATGTGATTTTCAAAAAAGTAGAGGTCAGAGCACCTGAGTGGCCCAGTTGGTTAGGCATCTGACTCTTGATTTCAGCACAGGTTATGATCTCAGGGTCCTGGGACAGAGCCCTAAGTCAGGCTCTGTGCTCAGCAGGGAGTCTGCTTGAGGATTTTCTCTCTCTTTCTTTCCCCTTCCCACCTGCTAGCAGGCACGTGTTCTCTCTCTCTCTCTCTCTCTCTCTCACACACACAAATAAATAAATAAATAAATAAATCTTTAATGAAAGGGTAGGGAGAGGGATTAGAATCCTCCAAGCATTTTGGAAAGTAAGGCGTTTTGAGAAACACTGTTCCCAAATCATTGTGGGTATTAATCTAATTATAAAGACACTGAGGACCTGGGGCAGTGGTGGGCCTCCTTGTCAAAAGCAGCAGGAGCCTTTGGTTGCAATACCCCCTGTGGCCTTATGGTTCAAACAGGAGGAAGAAAAAAAAAAAAAACACATATGGGAGTCTGTGGAAAGAGCAACCTTTAGTACTTTGTCTTTGAACCCTTAGAGTCAGGACAAGGACTCACATGGCAACCAAATGTATTTTTTCTGCTTAACTACCTCTTTTCAGCCCGATTGGTGCCTACTGTCTTAATTAGGCACCTCACTCCATACAGAAAAGATAGCACAGTGGTGCCCCTTCATGTTTATATATTCTGCTCAGTCCCCTTGGGGTTGTAAGAACTGTTTTTGATACTAATATTGATTTGTACCTTTTTTTTCCCCTTAACCTTGGCTCCACAGTCTGTTAGATGTCTGCAGCCATACTCACCTCAGCAGAGGGGCCGTACCTCACCAGCCAGACAACTCTCTACATTTGCTGCACCAGAAATAAAAATAAGGTGGGATTTAGCTTTCTCACCATGACCCTATAAAACCTGACAGCCAGATGGTCAAGCACATTCTAATGACTACAGCTAAACAAAGGGGAAAAATGTACACACACACAAACACACACGCACACAGACACACACACATAGACGTGTGAGGGAGACTCTTCCATTCAAATTTTTAAAATGCCGTTGGCAAAACTCCTCAAAACCTGTGAAAACACCGCGTGGTAACATCTTCCCCAATTTGTAATAAGATCAACATTTGCAAACACTTCTTAGGTGAGACAAGGAAGGAAATGCTCTTGTTTTCACTGCCTGTTTGTTCTGATCTGAAATATCTCGGCATATGCTGGACAGCGCTGTCTATCTTTGGCTTTTGGGTCATACTCTTATCTTAATCCCTTATGCCGTTCAGTATTTTGCAAGGAATGGCTCTCATCATTTCAAATCACACTAGAGAATGCCAGGCCTCTAGCGTATGTGCCATGCGACACTTCCCCCTTTGACTTTTGTAGAGTGCCTCACCTTTTAGAATTGACAGTAATTTCCAGGAAGCAGCAGAGAGATCGGGCTCAGTGCTCATAAAGAATGAATTGTGCCAGTTTAAAGTTATCCAAATACTTCAAAAGTGAGCCACTCTCCTCCGTGACAGGTGTTAGGCACGTTACCATGAGGAAGTTAGGAGGGCTGTAAATAGCAGTTAAGCCTTAGCTGATGGTTTCTATAAGAACTAAATGATAATGACAGAAAACAAAAGAAAGGCTAAGTATAATGGAAGGCAATGTTAAATTGTCTCTCTATGTGTTGCAGAGTTTTATTCATCCAAAGCAATTCACGGGTTTCCAAGCTTTTACAGGAAGCACAGTACAATCTACTTTAGGCATTAATAGATGAGAATAAAGCCATCTTTCACAATAAACTTCATGGGTGTTTCAAATTAATGTCTCAAAAATGACTTGAATATTATAAAATACTATAGAGTGACTAGATGTTGTGATTGCCTGGTTTTGAGGGTCATATTTGTATCTTTATATGTGGTACTGTGAGCTTGGAGGGCCCGTTGGGCAAGGAGTAATAATAATAAACAGTTCTAGGGGGAGAGAGGGAATGGAATAGGGAACTATCGGATGAAAGTTCCAATGAACGACCTGGCTGGTTACAGCAAAACCTCTTATCATGCTTGGCAAGGACTATCTTAGATTTCCTGTTCTCTCTTTGAACCCATTTGAGGAAAGCTTCCCTCTTATACGAGCACTTATTTAAACATGCGCCTGAACAAGTTTCTAGGAAACCAGAAGAAGCCAGAGGCTTCCCTAGGGCTCATGATGACTTACTGCCTTACTGCCCATTAGGCCATCCTATAGATGCTTGGATCTGCTGTGGGGTCATGATGGTCGTCCTTTTGCCTACACCTTTGTCGCTACTCCGGTTCATATAAACAGACACGGTGAATGCTGACTTTGTTTTTTTTTTACCATTTCTGGTTTTTTTTTTTTAATTTTATTTTTTATAAACATATATTTTTCTCCCCAGGGATACAGGTCTGTGAATCGCCAGGTTTACACACTTCACAGCACTCACCATAGCACATACCCTCCCCAATGTCCATAACCCCACCCCCCTCTCCCAACCCCCCTCCCTCCATCAACCCTCAGTTTGTTTGTGAGATTAAGAGTCACTTATGGTTTGTCTCCCTCCCAATCCCGTCTTGTTTCATTTACTCTTCTCCTACCCCCTTAACACCCCCATGTTGCATCTCCTCTCCCTCATATCAGGGAGATCATATGATAGTTGTCTTTCTCCGATTGACTTATTTCGCTAAGCATGACACCCTCTAGTTCCATCCACGTCGTTGCAAATGGCAAGAGTTCATTTCTTTTGATGGCTGCATAGTATTCCATTGTGTATATATACCACATCTTCTTTATCCATTCGTCTATTGATGGACATCTAGGTTCTTTCCATAGTTTGGCTATTGTAGACATTGCTGCTATAAACATTCGGGTGCACATGCCCCTTCGGATCACTACGTTTGTATCTTTAGGGTAAATACCCAGCAGTGCAATTGCTGGGTCGTAGGGTAGTTCTATTTTCAACATTTTGAGGAACCTCCATGCTGTTTTCCAGAGTAGTTGCACCAGCTTGCATTCCCACCAAAAGTGTAGGAGGGTTCCCCTTTCTCCGCATCCTCGCCAGCATCTGTCATTTCCTGACTTGTTAATTATAGCCATTCTGACTGGTGTGAGGTGATATCTCATTGTGGTTTTGATTTGTATTTCCCTGATGCTGAGTGATATGGAGCACTTTTTCGTGTGTATGTTGGCCATCTGGATGTCTTCTTTGCAGAAATGTCTGTTCATGTCTTCTGCCCATTTCTTGATTGGATTATTTGTTCTTTGGGTGTTGAGTTTGCTAAGTTCTTTATAGATTTTGGACACTAGCCCTTTATCTGATATGTCATTTGCAAATATCTTCTCCCATTCTGTCAGTTGTCTTTTGGTTTTGTTAACTATTTCCTTTGCTGTGCAAAAGCTTTTGATCTTGATAAAATCCCAATAGTTCATTTTTGCCCTTGCTTCCCTTGCCTTTGGCGATGTTCCTAGGAAGATGTTGCTGCAGCTGAGGTCGAAGAGGTTGCTGCCTGTGTTCTGCTCAAGGATTTTGATGGATTCCTTTCTCACATTGAGGTCCTTCATCCATATTGAGTCTATTTTCATGTGTGGTGTAAGGAAATGATCCAATTTCATTTTTCTGCATGTGGCTGTCCAATTTTCCCAACACCATTTATTGAAGAGGCTGTCTTTTTTCCATTGGACATTCTTTCCTGCTTTGTCAAAGATTAGTTGACCATAGAGTTGAGGGTCTATTTCTGGGTTCCCTATTCTGTTCCATTGATCTATGTGTCTGTTTTTGTGCCAGTACCATGCTGTCTTGATGATGACAGCTTTGTAATAGAGCTTGAAGTCTTCCTTTGGCTATTCGAGGTCTTTTTCTGGTTCCATATAAATTTTAGGATTATTTATTCCATTTCTTTGAAAAAAATGGATGGTACTTTAATAGGAATTGCATTAAATGTGTAGATTGCTTTAGATAGCATAGACATTTTCACAATATTTATTCTTCCAATCCAGGAGCATGGAACATTTTTCCATTTCTTTATGTCTTCCTCAATTTCTTTCATGAGTACTTTATAGTTTTCTGTGTATAGATTCTTAGTCTCTTTGGTTAGGTTTATTCCTAGGTATCTTACAATTTTGTAAATGGGATTGTAAATGGGATTGACTCCTTAATTTCTCTTTCTTCTGTCTTGTTGTAGGTGTAGAGAAATGCAACTGATTTCTGTGCATTGATTTTATATCCTGACACTTTACTGAATTCCTGTACAAGTTCTAGCAGTTTTGGAGTGGAGTCTTTTGGGTTTTCCACATATAGTATCATATCATCTACAAAGAGGGATAGTTTGACTTCTTCTTTGCCGATTTGGATGCCTTTAATTTCCTTTTGTTGTCTGATTGCTGAGGCTAGGACTTCTAGTACTATGTTGAATAGCAGTGGTGATAACGGACATCCCTGCCGTGTTCCTGACCTTAGCGGAAAAGCTTTCAGGTTTTCTCCATTGAGAATGATATTTGCGATGGGTTTTTCATAGATGGCTTTGATAACATTGAGGTATGTGCCCTCTATCCCTACACTTTGAAGAGTTTTGATCAGGAAAGGATGCTGTACTTTGTCAAATACTTTTTCAGCATCTATGGAGAGTATCATATGGTTCTTGTTCTTTCTTTTATTAATGTGTTGTATCACATTGATTGATTTGCGGATGTTGAACCAACCTTGCAGCCTTGGAATAAATCCCACTTGATCATGGTGAATAATCCTTTTAATGTACTGTTGAATCCTATTGGCTAGTATTTTGGTGAGAATTTTTGCATCTGTGTTCATCAAGGATATTGGTCTGTAGTTATCTTTTTGGATGGGATCCTTGTCCGGTTTTGGGATCAAGGTGATGCTGGCCTCATAAAATGAGTTTGGAAGTTTTCCTTCCATTTCTATTTTTTGGAACAGTTTCAGGAGAATAGGAATTAGTTTTTCTTTAAATGTTTGGTAGAATTCCCCCGGGAAGCCGTCTGGCCCTGGGCTTTTGTTTGTTTGGAGATTTTTGATGACTGTTTCAATCTCCTTACTGGTTATGGATCTGTTCAGGCTTTCTATTTCTTCCTGGTTCAGTTGTGGTAGTTTATAGGTCTCTAGGAATGCATCCATTTCTTCCACATTGTCAAATTTGTTGGCGTAGAGTTGCTCATAGTATGTTCTTATAATTGTCTGTATTTCTTTGGTGTTGGTTGTGATCTCTCCTCTTTCATTCATGATTTTATTCATTTGGGTCCTTTCTCTTTTCTTTTTGATAAGTCTGGCCAGGGGTTTATCAATCTTATTCATTCTTTCAAAGAACCAGCTCCTAGTTTCGTTGATTTGTTCTATTGTTTTTTTGGTTTCTATTTCATTGATTTCTGCTCTGATCTTTATGATTTCTCTTCTCCTGCTGGGTTTAGGGTTTCTTTCTTGTTCTTTCTCCAGCTCCTTTAGGGGTAGGGTTAGGTTGTGTAGCTGAGACCTTTCTTGTTTCTTGAGAAAGGCTTGTACCGCTATATATTTTCCTCTCAGGACTGCCTTTGTTGTGTCCCACAGATTTTGAACCATTGTGTTTTCATTATCATTTGTTTCCATGAATTTTTTCAATTCTTCTTTAATTTCCTGGTTGACCCCTTCATTCTTTAGAAGGATGCTGTTTAGTCTCCATGTATTTGGGTTCTTTCCAAATTACCTCTTGTGATTGAGTTCTAGCTTCAGAGCATTGTGGTCTGAAAATATGCAGGGAATGATCCCAATCTTTTGATACCGGTTGAGACCTGATTTAGGACCGAGGATGTGATCTATTCTGGAGAATGTTCCATGTGCACTAGAGAAGAATGTGTATTCTTTTGCTTTGGGATGAAATGTTCTGAATATATCTGTGATGTCCATCTGGTCCAGTGTGTCATTTAAGGCCTTTATTTCCTTGTTGATCTTTTGCTTGGATGATCTGTCCATTTCAGTGAGGGGGTGTTAAAGTCCCCTACTATTATTGTATTATCGTTGATGTGTTTCTTTGATTTTGTTATTCATTGGTTTATATAGTTGGCTGCTCCCACGTTAGGGGCATAGATATTTAAAATTATTAGATCTTCTTGTTGGACAGATCCTTTGAGTATGATATAGTGTCCTTCCTCATCTCTTATTATAGTCTTTGGCTTGAAATCTAATTGATCTGATATAAGGATTGCCACTCCTGCTTTCTTCTGATGTCCATTGGATGGTAAATTGTTATCCACCCCCTCACTTTAAATCTGGAGGTGTCTTTGGGTTTAAAATGAGTTTCTTGTAGGCAACATATAGATGGGTTTTGATTTTTTATCCATTCTGATACCCCGTGTCTTTTGATTAGGGCATTTAGCCCATTAACATTCAGGGTAACTATTGAGAGTTAGGAATTTAGTGCCATTGTATTGCCTATAAGGTGACTGTTATTGTATATTGTCTCTGTTCCTTTCTGATCTACTACTTTTAGGGTCTCTCTTTGCTTAGAGGACCCCTTTCAATATTTCCTGTAGAGCTGGCTTGGTGTTTGCAAATTCTTTCAGTTTTTGTTTGTCCTGGAAGCTTTTAATCTCTCCTTCTAGTTTCAATGATAGCCTAGCTGGATATAGTATTCTTGGCTGCATGTTTTTCTCGTTTAGTGCTCTGAATATATCATGCCAGCTCTTTCTGGCCTGCCAGGTCTCTGTGGATAAGTCTGCTGCCAATCTAATATTTTTACCATTGTATGTTACAGACTTCTTTTCCCGGGCTGCTTTCAGGATTTTCTCTTTGTCACTAAGACTTGTAAATTTTACTATGAGCTGACGGAGTGTGGACCTATTCTGGTTGATTTTGAGGGGGATTCTCAGAACCTCCTGGATTTTGATGCTTGTTCCCTTTGCCATATTGGGGAAATTCTCTCCAATAATTCTCTCCAATATACCTTCTGCTCCCCTCTCTCTTTCTTCTTCTTCTGGAATCCCAATTATTCTAATGTTGTTTCGTCTATTGGTGTCACTTATCTCTTGAATTCTCTCCTCGTGGTCCAGTAGCTGTTTGTCTCTCTTTTGCTCAGCTTCTTTATTCTCTGTCATTTGTTCTTCTATATCACTAATTCTTTCTTCTGCCTCATTTATCCTAGCAGTGAGAGCCTCCATTTTTTTATTGCACCTCATTAATGGCTTTTTTGATTTCAACTTGGTTAGATTTTAGTTCTTTTATTTCTCCAGAAAGGGCTTTTATATCTCCCCAGAGGGTTTCTCTAAATCTTCCATGCCTTTTTCAAGCCCGGCTAGAACCTTGAGAATCATCATTCTGAACTCTAGATCTGACATATTAACAATGTCTGTATTGATTAGGTCCCTAGCCTTTGGTACTGCCTCTCGTTCTTTTTTTTGTGGTGAATTTTTCTGCCTTGTCATTTTGTCCAGATAAGAGTATATGAAGGAGCAAGTAAAATACTAAAAGGGTGGCAACAACCCCAGGAAAATATGCTTTAGCCAAATCAGAAGAGATCCCAAATCGTGAGGGGGGAGAAAGGGGATAAAAAGAGGTTCAGAAAGGAAAAAAAAAAAAAAGAAAAAAAAGAAACAATTAAAAAATGAAAACCAATAAAGAAAAAATATAAAAAGGAAAAAAATATATATATTAGATAAACTAGTTTAAAAACGTTAAAAAAGGGTAAAAGTTAAAAAAATTTAGCAGAAGAAGAGAAAAAATTTGAAAAAGAAAAAAAATTAAATTAACTGCAAGGCTACAGAATCATGGGTAGAAAGCCATGAGTTCCGTGCTTTGCTTTCTCCTCCTCTGGAATTCCACTGCTCTCCTTGGTATTGAAACTGCACTCCTTGGTAGGTGAACTTGGTCCTGGCTGGGTTTCTCATTGATCTTCTGGGGGAGGGGCCTGTTGGAGTGATTCTCTAGTGTCTTTGCCCCAGGTGGAATTGCACCGCCCTTACCAGGGGCCGGGCTGAGTAATCTGCTGGGGTTTGCTTTCGGGAGCTTTTGTTCCCTGAGCGCTTTCCGTAGAGTTCCGGAGGACGGGAATGAAGATGGTGGCCTACCGGTCTCTGGCCCGGAGGAGCCGAGAGCCCAGGGCCCCACCCCTCAGTGCGCCCTCAGAGAACAGTGCCCAATTACTCCCGTCACCCTGGCCTCCGGCCGCGCTCCGAGCTGACCGAGCCTGTCACCGGTTCAAGGTAACCCCGAGCTTAGAGGTCACTCCTCAGTTCTGTCTCTTTAGCCGGCTTCCCCGTTCTAATACCTGTAAGCTCTGCGACACTCAGACACCCCCGATCCTTCTGTGACCCTGCGGGACCTGAGGCCACACTGACCCCGCGTGGGGTTCACCCCGGTTTAGCCTCTGGAGCGATGTCCCTCAGTGGAACAGACTTTTAAAAGTCCTGATTTTGTGCTCCGTTGCTCTGCCGCTTGCTGGGAGCCGGCCCCTCCCCCTGCGGTCTATCTTTGGATTCGCTTTGGATTCACTTCTCCGCCAGTCCTACCCTTCAGAAAGTGGTTGATTTTCTGTTTCTAGAATTGCTGTTCTTCTTCTCTTCGATCTCCCGTTGGATTTGTAGGTGTTTGCAATCTTTAGGTAAGCTATCTAGCTGATCTCCCGCTACCTGAAGTAGTCTCAGCCTGCTACTTCTCCACCATCTTGACTCCTCCCTGAATGCTGACTTTTAAGGGCAGTAGAGTGTGGAAATTAAGAGCACAAATCCGGAGCCAGACTTTTCTTGGTTCTGATTCTGATTCTGCCAATTACTAACTGTGTGACCTTGGGACAATTACTTAACCTTCCTTTGTCTTGGGTTCCTTGTCTCACAAAGTTGATGTAATTGTACCTACTTTAGGATTGTTGTGAGGGTCAAACGGTAATTATGAAATTAGCACATAGTAATAACTATGTATCTGTTAGTTTTTATTTTTTCTTCAAAGGACTTGGTAGACTGTATTTTCAAACTGTTGGTAAGATATATCACAGTATCAATAAAAAAAGGCAAAATCTTTGGATGATGAAAAAGGAAAGAAAGGAAAGTCTGGGGTGGACCCATAACTTGCCAAAAAAAATGATCCCATTTTATTTTGTGCTGCGCCAACCTCATCTGAAATGTTGCTTACTTCTCTAAATCATGAAAAATATTAATCACAGCTTTAAAAAAATGGAATAGATGCCTTTAGATATGGTGTATATTTCACCTTTAGACAAGGGAAGATCAGTGAAAATTGTATATGTTTACATAAAAGTTTTATTTCAATTTTAAATAAGGTATTAGTGTGTACATATATACATCAAAGCTCAGCAAAATGATATTTTGCAAACTGAAATTTGACATTGAGAATTAATTTGTGTCCAAAAATGTTATAGGAAGCTGGATGGGTATAGGGAAGGAGCAAGGATAGCACTATTTATTTACACCAGGAAGCTAATTTTCTTATAAAAATATTTCAGAGGTTCAAAAAAATCTCTTGAGGTATACTTATTGTAGGATTTTTTAAAGTTCAGTGCTAGAAGTAAATGACCTAGAACCAAATCTAAATTAATTTTTTGAGCAAAGGAGCATAAATAGATATATGGAAGCTTTAGTATCTCATGAGGAAAAAAAGGTAGAATAATTGTAAGTCACAGATAAACAACCCAAGCAACTGGCCTTTTCCTGTGTTATCTGCTGATGCCTAGGTTGGAAATTGACTAAAACATCACAAATGGAAGTATAACTAAGAAGGCAAGAAGAATTCTGAAACTTAGCAAAGAAAACATGAGAAAACCAGAGAAAAAAATGAATAACTAAAACATCCATGAAAAGCCATGATCACTCTTAATACACAGAAAGTATTTCAGTCAGTAGATAAGCTTTAACTTACCCACATTCAGGAATGCAGCCTTCAAACAGAGGATCAAATGTGCCCTATCTATCATGTAGAATTATGCTAACTGAAACTAATGTAGCCAAAATAAATATAAATAAATGCTGTGGGAAAAAACGTTTTCTAACACGGCATCTATGGAGAAAACATATGAGTACTGGTTTGTGTTTTGACCATTTTTTCAAAATACAAAATGCAAGTATAACATACAGGCTACCCATTTACAGACTGTACCCATTACTTGTGTGCTTGCTCTCAGATCTACTCTTTAACTTCCCAGTGCCCTGTTTGTATGGCAGGCATTGCTGCTTGGGTTTCTTAGGCTCCTCCCTGTCTTTCCTGGTTTCCTGATCATTTTGGCCAATAGGAGGCATTGGTAACTGGAAGAGAGGTGGGGATGGAAATTCTTCCTCTCCCTCTTGGTGCTCCCCAATCTTTCTCTCTCTCTTCAATGATTCCAGCTCTCTCTCTCTCTTCTGATAACCCTTCTTTCATATAATTTCATCTTTTGCATTGCCTATATATTTTTCTTTTAAAAAGACTTAATTTCTTTCTCCAAAATCTAATTTATCCTTTGGTTTTTCTTTGAAGATTCAGATCAAATATTCCCTCTCTTCTGAAGCTTTCTTCTGGCCCATCAGATGGAATTATTTGCTTTCTTCTGTGACCTCATAGTCTGGTCTACTTGCCTTATTTAGGTCTTATCTTGTTTTGTTTTACTTTATTATTTGTAATGATCTCTTTTATGTGTCTTTTCCATAGATATAAGATTTTCAAAGCTAGGGACACTGTATTATTTATGTTGGTGTCCCTGGTACAAAAGCAAAGCAAATGTTTGTGAAAGAAAAGAAGAAAGAAAGGAAGAGGAAAAATCAAAGAAAAATACATAATATATATATTTTAGGATGAGAATGATTAAACTCTGAGTCTAGGGATGCCCTTTCTAAGAAGTGAAAGAGAAAAGATAGTTAATTTTCTGTTCAGGGGGAATAATTCAAACTAACTAGAGATCCTTACTAAAATATGAAATGTTATGTAAGCAGAATAAAACTTTAACCTTGTTAGCCCCTGGTTTGCCAGTTAAGACCTGTGAAAAGATGAGAAGCTGAGCAATTTAAATAAAGCCTTAAATAAGCCTTAAGAATCATTAAATAACATTTCCTTCCTTCCTTCCTTCCTTCTTCCCTCCTTCTCTCCCTCCCCCTTCCTTCCTCTGTTTCTTTCTCTCTTTCTTTCCTCTTTTCTCCTTCCTCCATTTCTTCTTTCCTTTTTTTTTTTTTTAACTTTTTTCTTTTTCCAAAGAGTGGAAAAAAGAACATAAGATAGACTGTGAATTTCTAGAACCAACAAAAGCAAATGTTAAGCTTACTAAAGACACTTTTTTTTTTCATGTGCAAATCTGTAGGACTCTAGGACCAGAAATTGTTTTTATTTGGGATTGCACAGCAGAAAGTAGACTTTCATAATTACTGAAAAATAAACATAAAAAGGTGGGAGGAAATCTCAAGCTTGTTTTCTAGTTCACAAACAGGGGTGTTGAACTTAAAGTGTTTTAAAATAATATTCAGTTCTGCCAATTATCTTCCAAATCATTTGAAAAATTTAGAACACCCATAGCAAACCTGTGTTTGTTTTAGATCCTTTGCACTGCAAATCTCTCAGTTTAGAATTCTCTTCGGTTTGGTATTCCTAAGGCTGCTTATTCATCTCATTCAAGTTTTAAATTGTATATCATCTCCCTCCACAGTTCCTTCCAACCTGACAATGAAAGGGTTTGTACACTATCCATCATAAGCTCCAAGATAGAGAAATCCTGATCTGCCCTGTATTTATCTTGTTAGCACGGTCTCTTATAAAATAGAACCAACATTTTTTAAAACAAATTAAAATTTAGATTGAACAAGGTCCCCTGACTGGGTTATTTTACCAGATGTGTATTAATTGGGTCTGTTTTACTTGTTAATTGATCTAAATATTACAGAAAGGTGAAAAGAAAGGAAAGAATATTAATTTCATATCATTCCTAGGTTACAATAAGAAATGAGTACAAATTTTAACTCCATGATATCCTGAAAAGTTGTCCCTTCTTAATGTCACATCAAATAAATGTACATACAGAAATGGGAAACTGTAACTTTATTTTGGGTGGAAAGCTGAAACTTACTTCTTTGTTATTAATTGCAGAGTAACATATGAGAAAACAATCACAATAGTCACAATATACATATGTTGATTTATCATATAAATTCTGTTCATTCTATACAAGCAACTCTGATTGAGTTGTGAATCACCTGTTCTGTGATTTGAAGATATCAGAGATAATGTTAGCTTGCAATGTAAATTTTCATATGCTTTTATGTCAAGAGAAAAGAAATGAGGTTTTGAGTTGAGTTTACAATATATTGGATTCTTTTTTACTGAAGTGTCAGAAAGCAGTGGACTTTTACTTTAATGTAATAAAAGTTTTCTTTAACAAGCTGTCCATAATATTAAATCTTGAGTTTGAGGAACCACAATGTTAAGTGTCTAAAATATGCTCCATGATAGAATGAGCTCCCTGTGTGGAATAAATAATGTTTGATTAAATTCATTTTTTGCTTACAGGATAAAATATTGTATCTGACAAAATTAAATTTCCTTCACAGCCCACACATTAGCATATTGTGGATTTTCCAAGCTACCTTTATACATGAAATAATATAAGCTGAAATGAATGAAAGTAAGTACAGGTTATGTCAGTGGCAATTCTCCAATGCTTTCCAGAAGTTTTGATGGCAGATCAGCTATTTGGGGCTAAAAAAGTTATTGATGATGACTCAGTGGGCCATTACGACACCTCTCTCAGATGAAAGAATGACCACAGAGAATTAAAAGATGTCCAGAAGAAAATCTTTATTCCAATTTATCATTTTTATAAGTACACCAAGGGATTGTGTTAGATTATTTCCTCTAAGAAAGGAACCATGAAGAAAGTTGCTATTAGTGAAGACCATTAGGGTCTAGATATATGGGGGGAAAGAAAAGATAGTGGTATGGACAGATCTTTAAGAAATGCAGTGGAAAAAGATAACCTCATAACAAATTTAGCTACAGAATAAATTGTAGGATAGAACAAAGTTGAATATTTATGTTTTCACCATATTTAATCATAGTCAGTGATCTAACCATTTCCTGCAAGTCTATATTTTAAAATTAGATTTATTGAGGTTAGATACATATGGAGTAAAATTCAACCCCTTTGAAGTTCAATCCCTTCTAGAATGTCACATAAACTTAAGTACAGAGTGCACAGCTTTCTGGGTCTGGCTACTTACACCTATTATAATGCACTTGGTGGATATTATGTAGTTGCATGTTTCAGTAGTTTATTGTCTTTGGTGTTGAGATAGGCTGTAGTCCATTGTAAGAATGTACTACAATTTGTTTTTTGTTTTTTTTTTTTAAAGACTTTATTTACTTATTTGACAGACAAGTAGGCAGAGAGGCAGGCAGAGACAGAGAGAGGAGTAAGCAGGCTCCCCGCTGAGCAGAGGGCCCGATGCGGGGCTCGATCCCAGGACCCTGGGATCATGACCTGTGCTGAAGGCAGAGGCTTTAACCCACTGAGCCACCCTGGCACCCCGTGCTACAATTTGTTTAATGAATTCACCAGTCAATAGACAATTGGGTGTTTCTGATTCGAGGCAATTATATGATAGAGGATTTTTTTTCAGCATATGCTTTTGTGTTTTTTTGGTAAATACCAGGTATTAGGCTTTTGGTTTGCATGATAAACACAAGTTTTACTTTGTAAGAAACTCTCAAACTGTTTTCCTAAGTGGCCATCCAATTTTGCATTCCCATCCACAAGGAATATGAGTTCCAGTTGCTCCACATTCTCATCATCATTTGATATTTTCAGATTTTGTTATTAATGTTATTCTAGCCATTCAATAGATTTGTCTTGGTATCTCATTGTGAGTTTAGTTTTTACATCCCTGATGACATGATGAGCATCTTTTTTTTTTTTAATGTGCTTATTTTTGAGTGTGTTTATTTGAAGCTTCTGTTCAAATCTCTTGCCTAGTTCTATTTTGTGTGTCTTCTTATTGAGATGTAATAGTTCTTTATGTATTCTAGTTAACAATGTTTTATCATTTATGTGTTTTGAAAACATTGCTCCTGGTCTATGGTTTGCCTCTTCTTTTTCCTAATAGTGTCTTTTCTAAGCTCAGAAGTTTTAATTTTGATGAAGTCTACTTATCATTTTTTTTTTTTTTTATGTGTCCTGCTTTGTTTTATGTATAAGAAATACTGGAGAGACTGGGTGGCTCAGTCGTTAAGCATCTGCCTTCAGCTCAGGTCATGATACCAGGGTTTTGGGATTGAGCCCCACATTGGGCTCCCTGCTCAGTGGGACACCTGTTTCTCCCTCTCCCAGCCCTCTCCCCCGATTGTGTTCCCTCTCTCACTGTGTATCTCTCTGTCAAATAAATAAAATAAAATCTTAAAAAAAAAATCTTTGTTTAATCTAATGGGAAAAAGATTTGCTGCTTTCCTCTAGAAGTTTTAGTTTTAGGTTTTACCTTTAGAAATATAATCCATTTGAGCTAATTTTCTGTGTATGCTGTAAAGTATGGATTATGGTTCATGTGGCCACAGGGCTCCAGGGTCCCCATAGGGATTGTCAAGGCCTCAACAAATCCATGGTCCATGAAGATCCCAATGTATTTTTTAAAAAAAGATTTTATTTATTTGAGAGAGAGTGAGGGAGAGCATGAGGTGAGGCTGAAAAGAGGGAGAAGCAGGCTTAACCCAGGGCAGGGAACCTGATGTGGGCCTCCATCCCAGGACCCCGGAACCGTGATCTATGCCAAAGGCAGATGCTTAACCAACTGAGCCACCCAGGTGCTCTGAGCCCAAAGTATTTTTAAAAGACATAAAAATGCTCCCCGATAAGTAAAATTCTCAAGCAGCTACAAAGTGACAAATTCAGATAGCTATGTAATTGATACATAGTAAATTAGACATATTCCATTAACACAGATCTTAATTTTTATTTTTTTCTTAATTTTATTTTGATTCTTCTTTATATTTTTTTTGGCAGAAGTATTTCAGGTCAAAAATTCACAATCACATATCTGTGAATTGAATCCACAATCTGCATTGTTTTTGACATAATCTGTCATGGTGGTGATGGAACTCAAATTATAGTTCTGCCTGTTGGATTTTTAGTCAAGATACCTCAGAAACACAAAGTTGGTCTAGTATAAAACTTACTTCACCTGATTATTTGACTGTTTCATTAACATGATCACAAACTCTTTTAAGGACAACATGCAGGTTATTTATTTTTATAGAATTTTTTTTTCTGATTTCAAAAGTAATGCACGTTAACTTTAGAATTTTAACAAATGAAGTACCTAAACTTCTATTATCCAGAGGTAATTTTTTTTTTTTTTTTTTTTTTTTTTACTTTTTGGGTATGCATTTTGAGTATTTTCCTAAGCTTATATACAAATATGAGTATTTCTCATTTTAGAATATGATTTCATTTGTTTAATAAAAGGAAATGCATCTGTGTGTAACTTACATTACATATTAATGCATTATATTGTTTTCAATTTACAACCTTTTTCAATTTACAACCTTTAGTTATTAGCACACCTGTACGTGAAAAATCCATGTAATGTAAATTTATGAAAAACCTTAAGTTTTCAAGCTCATTGTCCTGAGATTCCAAATATGTGTTTTTTTATCTTCTCAGAAAAAAACTGATTTAGAGAATATTTTGGTTACTCTTCCAGCAGTTTCTAAACCACAATGTGGTTAGCATTTCTAACTAAAGCAAAGCTTACATCACTTCAATAAAAACCCTCAGTGTAAGATGGCCCTTATTCCTTGCCTTAGAAAAAACTCTAGTGTCTTAAGTATGACTTCATAATAGAGTCGCTGGCCTTATAACCTGCCTGAAAAGGAGACAGGAAGTCCCATGGCTACAGGTAATCTGCAATCTGTCAGTATACATGTTTCCAATTCATTTCACCATCAGAAGGAGACTGATACTTCGTCTGCAATGACGCAGATAATGACATTTACTCAAGAAGATAAAGCCCTGTGTCTGTGCCAGTGAAACATGACTGCACTGCACATCTTACGAGATGTCAGCTTCCGTTGTTTCTTGTTAATTATTTAGTCTTACGGTTATTTGTAAGTCACATTCTCAGGCTCAGATTATTTTCAGTTTTTCTGCTGAGATAAAAACACTGAAAAATGATCAACTATTACTTTAATTCGTCATCATAATAGCGTCTTCACTTTATGTCTTCTTTTAAAAATATGATCAAAACAAAGCTTTCCTATGCTTTCTGTGCTCTTCTTTGTGTAGTAAAAGCCAACATACATATGTATAGATATAAGATATATATGGTATACATCATTCTAAAATTATAGTATGAGCTGTGAAATGATAGGATGGGTGAATTGTGGGCTATGGTTTATTAAATAATTCATACAACAGCTTTGAAACCAACAACTTCTAAAGTTACTTAAGGTGCCTTTTTCTTAATTAGGGGCCTAACTGGAATTAAGAAAATCAGTATCTGTCTGGTCTTCTGACTTATTGTAAAACAATATTCTTTAGTCACCACTGAATTTTGATTTGCTAGACTTTCAAAGAAGCAGGTATTAACACTGCATTTGTGAGTAAAAAATACAAGAGTTATGAGATGAGAAGAAGCATCCAATCATGTACTTAATTTTCATTAAGTTTACCAATGGGACTTTTTTGACAATAAAGTTGTTTGAATAATTGGTAATGGGATTATATAAAAGAGTTAGAAATAAGTACTCAATTCAGAAACCCAATGATGGACACCCAGGTGGCTGAGTCATTAAGTGTCTGCCTTTAGCTCAGGTCATGATCCCAGGGTCCTGGGATTGAGCCCCACAATGAGCCCCACATCAAGCCCCACATCGAGGCCCACATTGGGCTCCCTACTTGGTGGGAAGCCTGCTTCTCCCTCTCCCACTTCCACTGCTTGTGCTCCCTCTCTCACTGTCTCTCTCTCTGTCTAATAAATAAATAAAATCTTAAAAAAAACCCCAAAAAACAAAAACCAGAAAGAAACCCGATGACAACTAGTAAAATCAAAGCATTCCAAGAAATTTCTTTAGTAAGAAACTTACAAAGAAGTTTCAGCTTTCCACCTAATATATAATATTTATGTAGGAGTTCCATATATAAATACTAATTTTTATCCAGTTGCC
Organism: Lontra canadensis; assembly: GCF_010015895.1. Classification (NCBI taxonomy): domain Eukaryota; kingdom Metazoa; phylum Chordata; class Mammalia; order Carnivora; family Mustelidae; genus Lontra; species Lontra canadensis. The sequence goes on along the minus strand of NW_022631013.1, from coordinate 1,091,566 downwards.
TTAAAAAAATAATATTTGGCCATGGGAGTGTGAAAAACACTCTTTATGAAAGGGCTAGTGGAGTTACTGGGCACATGGTCTGTAGTTACCTGTGGCCAGATCATAAAGAGTCCTGAATTAAACGAACAAAATAAAAAGACTGTTTATTCAGTCAGAGCTTTAATGAAGGAAAAGAGAATTGACCAGCACTCCATTCCATGTGCTTACAGTTAGGCAGAGCCATTCAGGGATAAGGACTCAAGATAGTAGACTTTCACTGGAAAACCAATTATTTGAGGCTTAATAAATGATCATGTATCTAGATTACATTTAGTAAAAATTATAATATTCTTAATATGGTTCACCATTAAGGAGAGCAAGAAGGCTGTAGCTCTTTATTATAGTACTGGTCATGATGTTAAAAAATTCTAGAAAGAATGAAAATATAAAATACTATAATCTTACCCCCTAAAACTGTCTTTTTCGCTTTATCTTTCATTTACAATTCACAAAAACAAACATACTCTAACTGTTGCTGAAATGTATGAAAAAATATGAAATAAAAATATAATTCATCAATTAATAAAATTTAAAATTGTGGTATTGCACAATTTCAATTAGTGTCATTTCTGGGGGAAACAATTATGGGAACTCAGAGACATACAGGAAACAGAAAAGGAAAAAAAAAGTCAGGGCAGTAAGTGCATATTTAGTACTCTGTGCCAGCCATTTTTTTTTAGATATGGGAGACATATATACATATGAACAAGACTAAAAAGCTCAAAGACAGAAGACATCAAACGAACAGAAGAAATGATGGGAAAACAGATGTATGTGTCAGTGAAAAAAAAGAAAAGGAGATAAAGGAGATTAAAGACTATGAGAATCAAGAATGGAAAGGGAAATTAATAATTAGCATCTAATCATTTAGGTGATGGACTAAATAATTTCACAAAAGTTTTATATGAATCACAACCACATTTCTTCTTTTTTTTTTAAGATTTTATTTATTTATTTGACAGACAGAGATCACAAGTAGGCAGAGAGGCAGGCAGAGAGTGGAGGAAGCAGGCTCCCAGCTGAGCAGAGCCCAATGCAGGGCTCGATCCCAGGACCCTGGGATCATGACCTGAGCCAAAGGCATAGGCTTTAACCCACTGGGCCCACCCAGGTGCCCCAGCACACATTTTTTCTTCTAAAAGTAATTTATGTCAATTACAAAAGTTTAAGCAATACTAAAATATATTTCCCAAATCCCATAACCTATCAAATATAATATTTGATGTTAGTCTTTCCAGATAAATGGGGTGTATGTGTCTGTATGTGTGTGTTTAGAGTGACTGAAAGATAGTGATAGTGTTAGAGGGTAAAATTATACTATAACTGACATTTTTTAAGTGAAAAATTAATATATTTTGGGAGTGTTTCAACAAGAAAAAGGAACACGTCTACCTGGAAAAAAACGATGTACTTTGGATTTATTTTTATGAGCAGAAATATTAATTACTCCAAAAATAGGTAACTCTAGATGAAGAAAATATTACTTTTTTCCTTAAAATTACAAAACCATTTTTAAAAATTGGGACCCCTTCCTGGGTTTAACTACATCTTTCACACTAGACAGTTTCTGGTTCCTGTTTGAAATGAGAACATCAGTACGGTTACTTATTTTCCAAATTTCACTCTCACTAGAATTTCAACTTTTATTATTATATTACTGATTTTATAATGTCAGAAACTGCATTTAAGTTCAGTTCTTTTCTTCTAATAATTCATATAGCTTTTTTCTTTTTTCTTTTTTTGTATGTAAAGAAATCAATACTTGCCACCAAGATTTTAACATTGCTTCTTCATTCTTGGGTTTTTACTTTTATTAATTATCAGACTGATTTTTCAAGATAGATTCATGGATACTTTATATGTTGAATTATTATAGGTTTAAGAATATATTCTTTGCTATCTTGAAGGGTATCCTGCTTAGGTATAAAACTATAGGATTACTATATCAGAACATTGTGTATGATGTTCTACTAACTTTTGATACTGAATGAGACTACAAAGAAATTTTTAGGACAAATTTTCTTCTTTCTTGTAACTGACTTTTTAAAAATCTGTTTTCCCCATTATTCATTAAAGTTTATTCTTTATATTAATATAGGCTTTACTGTAAGTGTCAGTTTAGTGTCTAATTTCCTGTCTTTCTGAATGTCTTTTTTTGTATCCCTATTTTCCAGGGGATACTTTAGCATTTTTCCCCCTTTCTCAACATTTTTTATTCAGGCACAATTATAACATTGTTGGATCCTGTCTTTTGTTGTCTCTCTCACTTATCATCTTCTCAATGATAAATTACTTTCATCTACTTTCTTATTTGTTTTGCATGATTTTCCTCAATATGTTTGTCTTTATTTGGGGGTATGTGTGTGAGTATGTGTGGTAGTTGGGAGAGAAAGTAAGGCGTAGAGTGTATTTGGAATAGTACTTGGCTGGGTTGCATGAGGTATTTTCTTCTCTTACCCTAAGGACATATCTTTTCCCAGTTAGGGTTTATTACCCAAGAATTTGACAAGTAATCTGCCAATGCTTCATCTTCTCTGACTTTTGCGCTGCCTCACCACCATCGTGTCTGCTGGCTGAGAGAGCGGGTCAGAAACAATAGAAATGACATACTGGCATGGCTCTTAACTCCCCCTTCTTTGCCATTCTGCTAAATTAATCTGTGTCTTTTCAAGGTCAATCTCTACGTCTCTCAAGGTAGACATTATCACCTCAATTCACCTCAAGTTTTTCTCAGTTCAATGCCATCGGACTTTTCTTGCCGTTCCACTGAAGTGTTTTCATCAAATTGTAGTTCTAGATTCAAAATCTAGTGGGCAACCTTAAAGTATGGCCCTTATTTGACCTGGTGTACGTTTAGTAGAAAAATTCAACAAAAGAAAATGAAAACATCTCAATTCTATATTTTTTATCTTAATTAACGCACAAATAGGCTCTGATCACTTAAAACCGAAACCTAAACTTCACTCTTGAATTCTTAGCTTTCCTTCACTTCCCCACATTTAAAACCTGTTTTCCCAACTCTGCCAATTCTGTCTTCTAAATATTTCCTGTTATTTCTTATCCAATAGGCAGACTACTTTTAAAGTAACAGCTAAGTGCAAGTGTGTGTGCATGTCAAACGTGTGTGTTTACATGCCTGTATGCACACATGTGTGCATGCACGCACACACACACATACACACACACACTCTGAACAAAGTTCAAGGTTGACCAATGAGTCCAAAACTTTGCAATCAGGCAATCTAGGATAAAAAGTTAAAATTCAGCATATAGATGAGCTTTGAACTTTATAGTTGAGAATGGGTTATTTTCTTTCTTATGTTCAGGGAGGGGATGGTATATCATGATCTTAAGTTCTCAAAGTCCCTGAAGGTGTAAATTTAACCTGCTTCTCTAAATCCTAATGAGGGAAGTCTTAGTTTCTCTACATTTTTCACCTGGAAAGCTCCAGCAGAATTTATTCTATTTCAGTCCTGTCCAGATGGCTTCCAGAGTCCATAATTATAGCACAACTATGATCCTGTTGTGCTGATGTTTAAAATCTTTCAAGCCCATCCACATTAAGGATAAAATAAAAGCAAAATACAAAAGCATGTTGTTCATGTATTTCTTCATTTGACCCCTGTCTACTTTTCTACCTTATTTACATGTATACCTACGCTCCTGATAATCAAACTATTTACAGTTCTCCAGTGTGTGCTGCTTATTCTCTCCTCTCTCTTTTATAAAAGTTGCCTCTATCTAGAATAAAGTTTTTGCATTATTTCATACCCTTAGAAAACTCCAACTCCCCCAAGATTCAATGTTTTCAATTTCTTGATTATGAGATTCCTTAATTTCATTCATCTCATACAAACAAAACATAAGCTTTCATTGGGGAGGGTATGTGCTATGGTGAGTGCTGGGAATTGTGTAAGACTGATGATTCACAGACCTGTACCCCTGAAACAAATAATACATTATATGTTTATTTAAAAAAAAAAAACACGAAAATAAAAACAAAAACACAAGCTTTATGAGTTCTTTGAAACCAGAGTTAAGTATTCCCTTTTCCATGACCCCATTCTGCTTTATATATTTCTGTTATATAGTTACTGGCTTCCTATTGCTGCCATAACAAATAACCACAAACTCAGTGGCTTAAAACAATATAAATGTGTTATCTTACAGTTCTGGAGGTCAGAAGTCTGAAGTTGGTCTCACTGTGCCAAAATTAATATTGGCAGGACTATCTACCTTCTGGAGGCTATAGAGGGAGAATCTGTTTCCTTATCTTTTCCAGCTTTTAGAGGCCACCTGGTTCTTGGCTCTTGGTTTCTTCCTCCACCTTCAAAGCAAGCAGTGTAGCATCAAATCCTCTCTGACTCTGACTCCTGCTTCTGTCTTCAAACCTTTCCCCTTCTGACTCTATTGTTTCCCTCTTATAAAGACCTTTGTGGTTGTATTGGACCCACCCTGATAATGCAAGAAAAAAGATCTATCTCAAGATCCTTAATTTAATCACACATGTAAAGCCCCTTTTGTTATGTAAAATGACAGACAACAGTTTCTAGGGATTAGGTTATTAATATCTTTGGGGGCCATTATTAAGCCTACTACATATGGTATTAACTGAATTCCTATTAAATGTCTTTCTACTTCAACCAACAGTAAAGAGTATTCAAACAATTCTGTTAAATTAATTGAACAAGAAAGCCATTAGACTGATGTGTCTCTAATACCATGACAGCCCAGGTAAGTAAACCCAAGTCTAAGCCTATTAACACCTCAAGGTTTCAAAATCAAAAAGCTAAGAACAACCAATCACAATCAACAAGGTTTAAGTTACAATCAACTAATTTCCTTTTTTCATTCCACACTTTCTCTATTAGTCTTTCTCTTAGCTTCTATTAGCAAATGCTTCTAACCACTTCCAGCTTGTCATTACCTGATTCTAATTGATTTTTGCTCGAATAAACTGTCAAAAAATTAATATCCTTCAGTTTACCTTTTACCATCTCTGAGAATACAGTCATCACAATTCTTTGAGGTGCTCCTAAAAATTACAGATTCATGAGTCAAATCTCAGGTAAACTAAATAAAATCTCTGGACTTGAGGCCCAGGAATCTTCATTTTTAACAGATTCTGCTATAATTGTTATATAAACTAAGGTGTAAAAATTACTACTGGGAGCCAGAGGCTATGTACTATTTTTCATCATTTTATCTTGAGCTTCTAGAACAGTGTCTGATGTGTACCAGACCCAAAAAATGTATGATTAAATGACTGAATAAATGGATGTGTGAAATAAACTTGAAAATTATTTTCAACCACAACATTGATTCTTCAATTATATGGTGAAAGAGAGGAAAAATCAAAATTTTTAAATAACATGACTGGTGACAGGCATTAAAGAGGGTACTTGATGTAATGACCACTGAGTGTTACACACAACTGGTGAATCACTAAATGCTACTCCTGAAACTAATAATACAGTGTATGTTAACTAAATGGAATTTAAACAAATTTTTTTTTTAAAAAAGAACAACTTGATGTTCAGTTGCAAGGATAGCAATGATCTGACAGCTTCTAAGGACAGCACACTCATGTCAACCACAGCATCGAGTCAATGCCACACTCTTGCTGGGAAGTTCCCAGTCAATGAGTAAGCAAGCATGGCAGAACTATTAAGGCTTAGTCTTTTCCAACCAACTTGGGATTCTTCTAATAGGCAAGGGAGTACTCCTTGGGTTTGGGTGAGACTTTATGGGATTGGAATTACAGTCTGAGGTTTTCGCTCAATTTTTCTTTCTCTCCTCCTTCCTTCCACAGTCAGATGTTCACAACTTAAAGGGTTTCCCTGCTTAATCCCCCTTCCTCCCACTTTATCTTTCATAGGCATTATCCACATCCCCCCACCTTCAAAAACCAAAAACCAAAACCAAAACCAAAACCTCTTGTTACACCTAACATTATTTTCATTATTATTTCTTGAAGGACCTAAGTTGACACCTCCCCTACCTGAAATATTTCATTTCACCCTCTGCTGTAGTTAACCAAACCTATTACCTACATTTCTGAATTATGCTCAATGCTGGGTCTGCGTTGTATGTGAGACATGCACAGTTGGCAGAGGACCCTATGCTCAGAAGGGCCTATGCATGGTTTAATGTTTTTCTGTTGCCATCTTGAAATTCCTAACGATTTTTTAACATTTTCCACGTTTTCATTTTGTACTTGGCTCCCAAGCCATGTAGCCCATCCTGCATCACTGTCTGCATTAAAACTTTTTTTAAGATTTTTTAAGATTAAAACATACTATTTCCTCATGAATACCTTAGTTCTTTGAATATTTTTTTTCATGTTAGTTTCTGAAGTTGGTGCCTCTTTTGTATTAAAGTTATATTCTTCTGTCCATTATATTTTAATTTGGATGGGAGAGTGTGTACATATCTTATTCCCTAGCTACAGCATAACCTCTGAGATAATTTTTGAGCCTACTTTTTATTGCACATCGAACTGTCAAGTGAACATGCAGAAATGTCTGTAAATATTTTGTGAATAAATAGCACAAAAATCCCCTTTATGTGAAAGAGTTACAGGGACAAGCTTAGATGTGCTAATAAACTTAATGCTTTGTTACTCTTCTCTTTTCTTCCCTCTACCTCTTGAGGTAGTGGGGAAAACTTAAGTTTCCGACTACAACTCAGTTTCTTCTGATTTAAACACACTCATTTCCCTTTAAAACAGCTTATTTGAGATAAATTCTCAATCCTTAAAAAATCCATTCAACCTTTCTTTGTATCTCCTTCTTTGCCCAGACGAAGGTAAGAGAATAGCCCTGGTAGCCCTGGTAATTGTAAACAACAGCAACAACACATGTCTAAGGGCCAGGTACTATACTAATCATTTTATATTTATAATCTTCTTTATTCTTTATAAAATTTCTATGAAGTTGTTATTATTGCTTCTCTCTCAAGGGAATCACTTATGGTTTCAAGACTTCAATTAGCAAATCAAGTTGGAGGACTGCCCTCCAAGTTTACTTGCCCCAAGACCAGGGTCTTAATCAGGATATTTGTATTTCAGACATAAATGTTTACCTGATACTCATTTAGCAAAAGGTACAGCTTTCTTCACTGATGTGTTTCTTTCCAGACACAAAGGGGAAAAACGTCTTTAAGCTGCCCACTGAGTCTACATGTGTGAGTACATAAGACAAATCTCAAATAGGAGATTTAAAAGAAAGGCATTAATTAATTGGGCTAGAGATATTTCCTCCTTTCAGACCATCAAAAGCACTACATTTTCCTCTTGTGCTTCAAATTACCTGAGAGACTTATCTCCTGAAGACAGACCTGATCTGAACAAATGGCCATAGCCCTGAGAGCTTCCAAGGCTGATAGGCAAAGATGGCTGGAATTCAAGTAGTCACTGCAGAATGTGCTGCAGGAAGCTTTCAAAGTACAAATTAACCCATTTATTATGTCTGTGATAATCAAAGTAGCATGTTTTGCCTTGTATAACATTTCTCATGTTTTCCATAAACTATGGTTTAGCATCCTTTTGGAGGATTAAAACTAGAAGGCATTCCTAGTGCTAACAAACATTTTGGTTGAGTGGTATAACTGTTCTATTAGGCCTTGCAACTTGGCAGCTAGTCTCCTCAATTATACTTTTTAAGTAGCACAAGGCTCTAGAAAGAAAGCAAACCCTTCATCCTGAGTTCTGCAATGGGGTTGGATATGCTGCCGTATCTCCCTGAGGCACATTTCCTTCAGCACAAGTGTGTTTTTGCAGATGGTTACTTCTGGTCACTTACTGCTACTACCAAACAATTACATTCTCTTTTTTGGTTCGTACAGACCAGCTATCTAAAATTAAGTTAGAATGTGCACATTTTTTTGTAAGGAGAACAGACTTGATTTAAATAGACTATGATAACTAATCATTCCTTCTTAAAAACATGCTGTGGTCGGCATAGACTCAGTGAAACCTCAGCAAGCGTGTTTGAAGTGTCATGATGTTTAGTTTTACTGTTATATAAAGAATCCCCAAATTGAACTGTTTCTCTCTTTATACAACAGGGGGAAATACTGGCTCACCTTTTCTTGGACTATACGTCTTCTTTTAGTACGCTAAAGTAACACCTTTCTATTTTAAGTAGGTGCAGGTTATTTTTACCTCTGCCTTCCTACCCACTCAGAGCTAAAGTATTTTTTACTTTATCCAGTATGTGGAGTATAGAACTGACTATTGTGTAGGTTAAAATCTGTCAAATAATTAGTGATGTCACACGGTTCGACCTGCGAGTATTCAAGGTACTCCTGAACATATAGTCAGCAACAAAGTAGACCCGTGAAATAGTCTAGGTGTCAAAGACCTAAGAACTGATGTTTCCAGGATGAAGCATGTGCAGATGTATGCTTGACATCTGTATGTCAGATGTATGTCTTTACTCATCTGGGTGTCCTATTGTCCAGTGATTTGGATTTCAATTTTCCCAAATTTGTCATTTGTGCCATTTAGTTCCTTCCTTGACTGTATCTCCTACATTATAAATTATGCTTAATAGCAAATCTCAAGCATTCGCTAGTGATTTAGAGGTGTTCTGGAACATTTTTGTCAAAGCTAAAGCATTTTTACAAAGTGGGTGACCATTTTTGTATGGCAGTCCTTTGAACTACAAATTGGATCCAAAATGTAGCTTGATATTTTCCACTAATCTGTAAAGTTCTGTTAACAATCAAATAAGAAGCAACAATCAGCTTGAAACAGGGACTGTATTCAAGGCATTTCAAAGATTCAGCTGATTCTATTTTTCTATCATGTCACATTTTCTTTTCAGGCATGCAGTCATTATCCTAACATATTCTTTGAATTACTAGTCCCTGAAAAAGAAATCTACAATTTATATCAGATAACTTTCATGGAGTTATCAACACTTAACAATGAAGGAGAAAGGGCAGATGAGTCTTATGTTCAACTTGTCCTTATTCTTATAACTTCCACAGTCAATTTTAGAGTCTAAAAAAAAAGCATGTTAAGCTTATGAAGAAAAAAATCAAGAGAAACATAACTATTTTTGTGCCAACTTTGTTTTGATCACTTACATATTCTCTTTCTTTAATTCTTTGCTTCATCTAACTTTTTTTACTTCTCATTCATACTCTATTCCCCCTACCTCTCCTTCTTGTTGACTGTGCTCTGTCTTCCTTCTTTTAGTTTTAATGATAAGCATCAAAATGTCATAAATGTTGAGAAGAACTGAGAAATCAGTTTCATAAAATTTCTTAGTTAGCAACATGCTGACAATTAGTGGAATATTTAAAAAAATAAAGATTGTTTTTATTTTGAATTTTAATCTTTGAATTGTGTTTTGTTTTATATTATTGCTTATAAAATGAGAAACATCCAACTCCTCTAAAAAGTATTTTAAATAGTTTACTCAACTTTAATGGGCAAAATTTTATTCCAGTTTGTTCTTGAAAAGTCTTCTAAAAGTTAAGTTTAATACCATAATCTTCTGATTCTGTCCCAGAATTGAGAGAGCAAGCCTTTGGCTAGATATGTGTGTTTGGACTGATAAAAGGGCAGAGGTCAAGGTCCAGGGACAGATCCCAGGCGATATGCATGCATTCTTCCCTGTGACCACTGCCCTACAGTAGCTTGGAGCATCATTATAATACATTTACAGCACGGTTTTAACTTGTCCCTGACAGAGAATGGCTGCCATGACAGTTCTGATAAGGACTGTACAGAGCCCAAAACTCCCCTTCCCAAAAGGTAGGAGGAGTCTGATAGATAACTGGCTGCAACCTTAGTCAGAAACTGCTGTAGCTATGACCCATAACCTGTCCAAATATAAAAAGAATAGACAACCCGGACTCTGTGCAGCTGCCATCTCTTGACCTGCCTGCTCTCCCATCTTGAAACTGTACTTTCCCTTAAACTGCAATTAAATGCTTCCTTGCTTAAGAGTTTAGATCTGGAGGCACCTGCATGTCTTAGTTAAGTGTCTGCTTTCTGCCCAGGTCATGATCCCAGGGTCGTGGAATCAAGCCTTGTGTTGAGCTGTGTTGTGCTGAGCAGGGAGCCTGCTTCTTCCTCTCCTCCTGCCTGCTGCTCCTCCTGCTTGTGCTTGCTCATTCTCTGTCAAATAAATAAATAAAATCTTTAAAAAAAAAAAAAACAACACAAGAGTTTGTGTCTGAATTCTTTCTTAGCCAAACTCAAGAACCAAGGCCAGGGAGAGGGACACATTATTGATGGAGCAGTAGTAGATAGTTTCTGTAAAAAGCAGGGATCTGAGTACGAGTCCCGAGTTTTTTTCTTCCTAGTTGATTAACTTTGACCAGTGCTCTACTCTAGATAGGAGTATAGACCTGGTAACATTCTTGTAAGTACTGAATGAGATGACACAAATACATTCTACAAAATCTAGATGAGAAATACAGGTTCATTTCCTCACCCTTAGGCAATCAACTTGTTTGTATTATATTGTTACTGACACTTAAAGAGGAATTAAAGAGGAAATGCAATTAAAGAGGAAATGAGGGCTATTTACTTATTTGCTTATTGTCTGAGTTGTAAAACTGATTTCATGATTACAGATGCACATTCCATTATTTGGATATTGCTTTGAAAGCCATAAAATCATTTTACGTATCATCTCTCTCATTTTACTTAAATAGAACTGTGAATTCAGAGTTAGTAAATATCACCAATAATTGTGAAGTTCAGAGGGTATCATAAATATCAAAATGGAGAGAGAGTGGGTCAGAATTGTTACATGTTACAGCTAGTGATTGACAAACTGAATCCAAAAGCCAGGTCTTTTGACTTCTTTTCAAATCATATTTTAAATTTATAATATATAATTAAAAATTAGAAACAATGTTTATAATAATATATGGTCGTACTGTTTCATGATTGTCAAGAGAGCATAACTAAGAGCACAGACTCAAGATCCAGATTTTGAATGTGCAAGTCCCACCTTTGCCATTTACCAGTTGAATAAACTTAGATAATTAACTTATGCTTTTATGCTCCTAGTTCTCTCATTTGCAAAATGGGTATAATAATAGTTCCTACTTCACTCAATTGTCATGAGAATTAAGTGACAATGTATGTAAATTACTAAGCATAGGACCTGGCAAACAGTAACTGCTATATGTGTTTGCTATTATCATTATTATTGTGTGAACTAGAAAGCATTATAATAAGAGCAAATCTAATGGTGAATAATGGAAATCCACCATATATGAGCTATAATCATGTATCTCATTTTTTTTAATTTTTTTTAATTTTATTTTTTATAAACATATATTTTTCATATGTCTCATTTTTATTTACTTCTTTCAATGTTAGATGTATATCAACCACACATTACATGTAAGGAAATTTATACTCACAAAAGAAAAAATCTAGTTCAAATTCACTCAACTAAAATATATTGTCAGAAAAAGGTTTAAATGCAAATCTGTCTACAAAGCTTATGTGCTTTGATGTCACAGAGATGAACTAGGGACCTAGAGGTCTATCCAACAAGAAGATCTAATAACTGTAAATATTTATGCCCCCTACTTGGGAGCATCCAATATGTAAAACAATTAACAATTAATAACAAACTGAAAGGAACTCATTGATAATAATACAATAATAGTCGTGGACTTTAACACCCCACTTACAGCAATGGACAGATCATCTAAGCAGAAAATCAACACGGAACAATGGCTTTGAATGACACACTGGACCAGATGGATTTAACATATATATTCAGAGGATTTAATCCTAAAGCAGCAGAGTACACATTCTTTTCAAAAACACATGGGATATTCTCCAGAGTAGATCACATACACAAATCAGGGCCTAAACAAGTCAGGTCACAAATCAGGCCTTAACAAGTACAAAAAGATTAAGATAAAACCATGAATATTTTCTGACCACAATGCTATGAAACCACTAGAAGTTAACTACAGGAAAAAAATTGGAGGGGTACCTGGGTGACTCAGTCAGTTAAGCAGCTGACTCTTCATCTCAGCTCAGGTCTTGATCTCAGGGTCCTGAGTTCAAGACCCATGTCAGGCTTCATGCTTGGCATGGAACTTACTTAACAACAACAACAACAATAGCAACAACAACAACAAATTGGGAAGACCACAAATACATGGAAGTTAAAGAACATCCTACTAAAGAATGAACGGGTTAATCAGGAAATTAAGAAATTTTAAAAAATACATGGAAAAAAATGAAAATGAAAACATGACAGTTCAAAACCTTTGGGATGCAGCAAAAGTGGTCATAAGAAGGAAGTACATAGCAATACAAGCTGATCTCAAGAAGCAAGAAAAGTCTCAGGGCACCTGAGTGGCTCAGTGGGTTAAGCCTCTGCCTTCAACTCAGGTCATGATTTCAGAGTCCTCCAATTGAGGCCCACATTGGGCTCTCTGCTCAGCAGGGAGCCTGCTTTCCCCTCTCTCCGTCTGCCTCTCTGCCTACTTGTGATTTCTCTCTGTGAAATAAATAAATAAAAATCTTAAAAAAAAAAAAAAAGAAGCAAGGAAAGTCTCAAATACAGAACCTAACCTTACACCAAAAGGAGCTAGAAAAAGAACAATAAAGGAAGCAGAAGAGAAATAATAAAGATTATAGCAGGAATAACTGATATAGAAACAAACAAACAAACAGTAGAACCAATCAGTGAAATCAGGAGCTGGTTCTTTGAATTAATAAAGTTGATAAACCCCAAGACAGACTTACCAAAAAGAAAAGAGAAAGGACCCAAATAAATAAAATCATGAATGAGAGAGGAGAAATAACAACTGATGCCACAGAAATATAATTATAAGAGATAATTATAATTATAAGAGAATATTGTGAAAAATTATATACCAACAAACTGGGCAACCTGGAAGAAATGGATACATTCCTAGAAATATATAAACTACCAAAACTAAAATAGGAAGAAATAGAAAATTTTGAACAGACCAATAATCCGTAAATAAATTGAGGCAGTAATCAAAAATCTCCCAACAGTCAAAAGTTCAGGACCAGATGGCTTTCCAGGGGTATTCTACCAAATATTTAAAGAAGAGTTAATACCTATTCTTCTCAAACTGTTACAAAAAATAGAAATGGAAGGAAAACTTCCAAACTTATTCCGCGAGGCTGGTATACCTTGATTCCAAAACCAGACAAAGACCCCCTAAAGAAAATTACAGGCCAATATCCCTGAAGAAGATGGATGCAAAAGTTCTTTTTTTTTTTTTTTTTGATGCAAAAGTTCTTGACAAAATACTATCAAATTGAATCCAACAGTACATTAAAAGAATCATTTACCATGATCAAGTGGGATTTATTCCTGGGCTGCAAGTATGGTTCAATATTCATAAATCAATCAACATGATATACCAAATTAATAAAATGAAGGATAAGAACATACGATGCTCTCAATAGATGCAGAAAAAGCATCTGACAAAGGACAGCATCCATTCTTGATAAAAGTCCCCAACAAAGTAGGGATAGATGGAACATACCTCAACATCATAAAGGCCATATACAAAAGACCCACAGCTAATATGGTCCTCAATGGGGAAAAAATAAGAACTTTTCCTCTACAGTCAGGAACAAGACAGGGATATCCACACTTAACATTGTTATTTTTATTTATTTATTTTTTACAGATTTCATTTATTTGACAGAACACAAGCAGGGGGAGCAGCAGAGGGACAGGGAGCCTGACGTGGGCTGTGATCCCAGGACCCTGGGATCATGACCCAAGGCGAAGGCAGATGCTTAACCAACTCAGCCACCCAGGCACCCCTCACTATTATTATTTAACATAGTACTGGGAGTCTTACCCTCAGCAATCAGACAACAAAAAGAAATAAAATGCATTCAAACTGGCAAGGAAGTAGTCAAACTTCCACTCCTTGAAGATAATATGATACTCTATGTAGAAAACCTGAAGACTCCACCAAAAAATTGCTAGAACTGATATGTGAATTCAGTAATGTCATAGGATACGAAACCAATGTACAGAACTCTGTTGCATTTCTGCACACCAATAATGAAGAAGGAGAAAACAAAATCAAGGTATTGACGCCCTTTATAATTACACCAAAACCTGTAAGATACCTAGGAATAAAACTAACCAAAGAGGTAAAAGATCTATACTGTGAAAACTATAGAATAATTATGAAAGAAAATGAAAAGAAATGGAAAAACATGCCATGATCATGGATGAGAAGAACAAATATTGTTAAAATGCCTATACTACCCAAAGCAATCTACACATTCAATGCAATCCCTATCAGAATACCACCACCATTTTTCACAGAGTTAGAACAATCCTAAAATTTGTATGAAACCACAGAAGACCTCAAATAGCCAAAGCAATCTTGAAAAACCAAGGCAAAACTGAAGGCATCACAATTCCAAACTTCAAACTATATTACAAAGCTATAGTCATCAAGACAGTGATACTGTCACAAAAACAGACACACAGATCAATGGAACAGAATAGAGTACCAAGAAATGGACCCACAACTCTCTAGTCAACTAATCTTTGACAAAGCAGGAAAGTATATGCAATGAAAAAACGTGTCTTCAACAAATGATGTTGGGAAAAATTGGACAGCAACAAGCAAAATAATGCATCTGGACCACCTCCTTAGGCCATATACAAAAATAAATTTAAAATGGATGAAAGACCTAAATGTGATACAGGAAATCATCAAAATCCTAGAGGAGAACAACAGGCAGCAACCTCTTTGACCTGAGCTGTTGCAGCTTCTTATTAGACACTTCTATGGAAGCAAGGGAAACAAAAGCAAAAATGAACTATTGGGACTTCATCAAGATAAAAAGCTTCTGCAAAGCTTTGGAAAGGAAATAATTAATGAAACTAAAAGGCATCCTACAGAATGGGAGAAGATATTTGCAAATGACATATCCAATAAAGGGTTAGTATCCAAAATCTATAAAGAACTTATAAAACTTAACACCCCCAAAATAAATAATCCAGTTAAGAAATGGGCAAGACATGAATAGACAGTTTTCCAAAGAAGACATCCAGATGGCTAACAGACACATAAAAATATGTTCAACATCACTCATCATCACGGAAATACAAATCAAAACTACAATGAGATATCACCTTCACCTGTCAAAATGGCTAAATTAACAACACTAGAAATAACAGATACTGGGAAGGATGCAGAAAAAGGGAACCCTCTTACACCATTGGTGGGAATGCAAACTGGTGCAACCACTGTGGAAACCAGTATGGAGCCTCCTCAAAAAGTAAAGAATAGGACTATCCTATGACCCAGCAATTTTACTATAGGTATTTACCCAAAGGATACAGAAATGCTGGTTTAAAGGTACATGTTCACCCTGATGTTTAGAGCAGCATTATCAACAATAGCCAAATTATGGAAAGAGCCCAAATACCAACCAACTGACTAATGAATAAAGAAGTGGTAGATACACTCAGACACAATGGAATATTACTCAGCCATCAAAAAGAATGAAATCTTGCCATTTACAATGATGGGGTCGGAGCTAAAGGGGATTATGATAAACCAAGCAAAATAAGTCAGTCAGAGAAAGACAAATACCATATGATTTCACTTATATGTGGAATTTAAGAAATAAAACAGATGGGGGGGGAAGAAACAGATGAAGAGGAAGGGGAAAAAAAAGAGAGGGAAGCAAGCCATCAGAGACCCTTAATTATAGAACAAACTGAGGGTTGCTGGAGGGGAAATGGGTGGGGGATGGGTTAAAGGGGTGATGGGTATTAAGGAAGTCACTTGTTATGATCAGCACTGGATGTTATATGTAAGTGATGAATCACTAAATTCTACACCCGAAAGTGGTATCACACCATAAGTTAAGTAAATGGAATCTAAATAAAAACTGGGAAGAAAGAAAGAAAGAAAAAGAAATCTAGTACTTTACTTTTCACAACAGTGAACTAGGGCCAAGCAAGAATACCTATAAGTCCTAAGAATGATATCTGGTTAATAACAGGCCTAAACTAGGACCCAGGATTCTTAAAGTTCAATGCTTACATGAAACTAGTCTATGACCTAAATAAGTGTTTTGTTTTAATTGTCCATGATCTCATGTTATTGTCACTGCTTTATATGTTAAAAACTTATTGTAGAGAATAAGGAGAAAGAAGCATATTTTAAAATTAATGAGGCATTTGTTCTTTATATCTACAAATCCTAATAAATGACAGGCAGACTGATAAATAATTCATAGATGCTAACAAATTACAGTGCATTTGCAAAAATGACCTGTTCTTTCCTACTTATTTTCTGTGTGGTACATTAATGTCAAAAATAACATAGTGGTAAATATAGACAGCATAGGACAACAAACAATATTGGAATAATGTATTGATATAACCTATGCCAGAAATGCTAGCAGAGCCATTAGAGGTCTCACACAGTTTTAATGCGAAGTCAAAAGGTCAACCAAGCTTTTATTTCAGCAGATATTATTTTATGTTTTGTATTCTTTTTAGAGCAAGGATTTAAATCTTTATTACTAGAAAGACTAATCAGCTATTCCAAATTCAATTCCTAAATCTGAGCAAATGGACATTGTTTAGGCTTTCAGTAATCATATTAAGCATGTTACATGTACAGACTTATATCACTAAGCTACACATCAGTAAGAACAGCAATTTATTGTAACCCCAAGTGTGACATTCAAAATGGCAGATTTCCCAATCTGTTCCTTGAAAAGACTGCATTAGTTGTGAGAGGGAAAAGATTGAAGATGAGAAGAAAAACCTTCTTATCTCAAGGTTAAGGGGTACAGTTTGATTTACATCGCTGCCTTTCAGTCCTGGGATGCGAACCCATTAATGGTTTGGCTAACAAGATAGATTATGAAAACTTAGACAAAATTATAGGTTCTTATATATTGTGAAAACAACACACATGCAAATAAAAACAATCAGATAATAAAGAAAAACATTTCAAATGATAAGACTTTGATGTCTCAGGAAGCATTTATTAATAAGGGTTGCAATAAAGAGAAAACATGCACTCATTATCCTCCTCACGTAATATTAGCCTGAATAATACGTGATTGAAGGAATCTCAACTGATATTCTAAGTTATAGACCAGAGTTCTTCCATATGGATGTTACTTGCCAAGTATGGATATTCATTTTGCGATTATTCTTCTCCATGAGCGGTGATTATCTCATGAATATGCATCTTTTCATTTGAGATAATATTCGGTGCACAGATCAGAACTGAGAGCCTCTTGGCATTACAAAGACAGGATGGCCATAGATTGTATAAAATTCAAATACTAAAAAGAACAGACTTCAAATATGTGTAGGGGAGGAAAAATAATTTTCCTGTTACCCCTCTAGGTTCTTGTCTGAGACACCTCTGTAATAAAAGAATAATAGGAGAAAAACAAACAGAAGTTTAATAACATGAATACCTCCTATACACAACGGAGAGACCCAGGGAAACTGAGTAACTCCTTGAAATGGCCAAACTATCACCCTGAATACGACCTCCAGCTGAAGACAAAAGAAGATGTTGGGGGACAGAGAACAAATTTTGGCAGGTTTTCAGGCAAATCACACTAAGGTATGGTTGGCATGCAGATCTAAGTCTCTATTTTCTCCATTTGTAAGAGTTCCTAGATAGTCTGTCCTCTTTCTTTTCCTAGTACAGAGAAGGAGATACCATTACAAATGAAGATTTCCCTTATAAATGTAAATGTCTCCTACAAAAGGTTAACTTTTACTAGCTTTCAGAGCTTTTCTTAAGTCTGCCGTTCCTTAAAAGTAACCAGTTCAAGATAATTATTATGCTAGAGAGGCATATTTTATAGTGGTAAATTCTGCTGCCCTTCACATACATGCATAAAACTCATGGTAATGGTTAGACATATGACATAACAAATGCTTTCAGAATAACAAAGACACAGATTCCAAAATTTGAAACCCTAAGGTTTGTTTGGTCATATACAGGTTCATAAACTTCATTGCCCTGGAGAATATGAATGCCATCTGGGTCAAAATAATAGAAATAGAATCAATCAGTATTAATTGGTGCTTTTGATATTGAAGAGAATGTTCTAGGTAACATGAGCAAATAGTATAAATATCCCACCCCCCTCTTGAGGATCTATCAGTCCTTTGGGAATATATAACAATAACATTAAAAACAGGATCTAGGGGCGCCTGGGTGGCTCAGTGGTTTAAAGCCTCTGCCTTCAGCTCAGATCATGATTCCAGGGTTCTGGGATCAAGCCTGCATCATGCTCTCTGCTCCGCGGGGAGCCTGCTTTCTTCTCTCTTTGCCAGCCTCTCTGCCTACTTGTGATCTCTGTCTGTCAAATAAATAAACAAAATCTTTTTTTTTGTATTTTTTTAATTTTGCTGACTGGATGGAAGGAAGCAGCATTCAATGAAAAAGGCCATACACATCACAAAAAAATTTAGGATAACAGATACTAAATGGATAACAAAAAATCAAATGGATATATACAGGAAATGGAGGACTATATAGGGCTGTTCACAGGAAAGCAGCTGGGGTTCAGATAGCATATTGTTAGAATATAGATGGCCTTTTAACCCATGAAGTTAGGATAAATTCCCCAGGAAAGGTATACAAAGAAAGGAGAGAAGAAAGGAAAGAGTCCTACAGACAGCAGCATTTAAAAGATGGCCAGAATAGGGGCACCTGGGTGGCTCGGTTAAGTCGGTTAAACCACCAGCTTTTTATTTTGGCTCAGGTCATGATCTTGCAGTAATGAGATTGAGCCCTACGACCCGCTCTGAGCGAGCATGGAGTCTGCTTCAGATTCTCTCTCCCTCTGTCCTTCTCCCCTAGATGTGCAAGCACGTGCACATGTCTTCCCTTAAATAAATAAATAATCTTTAAAAAAAAGATCAGAATGGGATTACACAGAGAATTTTGTAATGAGAGTGAAGCTATAATAGATTTTAAAGGACTTAAGAATGAAGGAGTATAGGGTATGAGGAGGGTGATGGCAGTCTACAGTTTTCATATAAAGGGAGCAAGGTACAGGTTTTCATTTTTAAGAGGGGGAAAAGCTTATAAAAATTTTTTGTTTGGGGAAGAAAAATGTGGGGATCAGATTAGAGGTTTTTCAGTGACATGAGAGCAGAAAGGACAAAAAGTATATGGTGGCCAAAATGGCCCCTTGCCCTTCCTGTTACAATGTATGCTGTTTGTACAGGAAAAACAAAACACCCTAATGACTCTTAAATTTTTAAAACATGAATCCAATTGATTGCTCACAGTCCAACTCGAGAGCTTTCCAAATTAATTTTTGGTTCTCTTCTTCTCACTTGTAAAACCACCAAGGGCAATTAACATAAACAGGCCAGTGATACTCCTGACTTTGCAAGGTAATTAACACAGCAGGAAATGCATTCTGGGGCAGACAGTTCCTAGAAGAGTGGGTGGAATCTTAATGGGAGATGAGGAAGAGTAAGCAAGTTAATAATTCCAGACTGTGTATAGCTTTCACATCATTAAAGTCTCAAAGCTATTTTTAAAAGACCAACAACCTGAAGAGAAATTTTTACCTTTTCTTCAGTTTTATCAATGGCTTGGGCTCTCATTATATTGTTGTTTTGTCTGATCCTTGTGTTTATACAGACTTTCTAAAATAGTCTAAAAAACAACCTAATTGCTAGCTTTGCATAACTTTCCGAGTTACTATTTAAGCAATAATGACCTTCAAACTGGATATTTTCTCAGCATTAATGACCAATGGAAAGCATCGGTGGTATCAGGTGAAGCTAGGGTCCTTTAATCTAGTCTGTCATTAATGACCGGAAAATGCCTAACTGGGAGGTCATTAGTGTGATTATAAATCATAACAATGTAAAGAAAAAGGCAAAGTGTTTAAAAGTTACAAGCTGAACATCAAGTTGCCATGGATACTGTATTTTCCTGGATACAGCAACCCAGACTGCTAACCAAAGAAAGACAATTCTCAATTCTTATTATTCCATTTAGGGTTATAATTGCTGTTTGGATACAAATATTGGTCCATGGAATCTGACAACTAACATTCCTACCGTATTAAGGTAAGAAAAACCTTTGGATGAAAAGGAGCCTAGGGAGGTTATTCATTCCAATTTCTGCTATTACTATTATGATGGCTGAACTACTTGAATGTGTTCTTATGTTTACAGATATCCAGAGAAGTAAAGTATAGACATCTTAAGTAGGGGTGAATCCATTTTCTGTGGAGCATGAGGCTCATGGAATTTTGGGATTTCTTTAAAAAAGAGAAATCCCAAATCACTAATCCAAAATATCCAGTTCACCAGGACTCCTGACACAAATGGAATGTAACATAGACAAGTATTTTGCCAATTGCAATTAAAATGTCTTACTCTTGTGAAATGTACAAAATTATGACCTTATATTGCGGGATCCTCCCCAACCTTTTCAACCTCAGGTTTGATTCGCTTCACAGTAAATTCTCTCCTAATCTGTTAAGAACACTGGAAGTTTAGAAATAAGTCATTCAGAGAAAGACAAATACCACATGATCTCACTCACATGAGGAATTTAAGAAACAAAACAAATGATCAAAGGGGGAAAAAAAGAGAGAGAGAGAAACCAAGAAACCTCCTCTTAACTATACAGAACTGATGGTTACCAGAGGTGAGGTGGGTGGGGAGATGGGGAAATTGATGATGGGCATTAAGGAGTGCACTTGGGATGAGCACCAGATGGTGTATGGAATTGTTCAATCACTATACTGCACACCTGAAACTAATATAACACCGATTATCAACTATACTGGAATTAAAATAAAAACTTAATAATAAAAGAGAAGAATCCCTAGAAATTTAGACAAAGAAAGAGGCCAATAGATCATCCATTTCATTTTTACTGTAGATGAAGAAACTCAAAATGCTCAAGTGAGGAGGTATGAGCTAACCAAGTCTCCTAATTCATACTTTTTTGTACCCAAATTCTTTCAATCTTATTGGATATTAGAGTGGGGGTGGGGTGGGAAAGACTGGCTGGAACCTAAGTAATATTCTTTGGGAATTTTTGATAGAATGTTGAGACAGACCAAAGAGAATATATTTGCATGAAGCTTCTTGAAGAGATAAAGCATCATAGAGAAAAGAAATCAACAAATTGTCAATTTTAAAGCAGATTGTGTTATGGGAACTGCTAGTTGTTTTAACAAAATTCCTTCTTCCCTTCTTTCACAATATATGCATTGTGGCTGGAACATATCCTCCCAAGTGTGCCTGCACTCTTCTGACTGAGGGAGGTCAGTGGCAAAGAAGAAACAAAATTTCTCTTTTAATTTCAGTGCATCGTGACATGCCAATAGAAGTGCTTTATTTGAAAGAAGAGAGTCTGGGCACTTCTTATACTAAATATTTAAAGACTATTTAATGTTTAAAACTGCTAATCAATAGATGCTTTTCCTAGACCATTTCAAAACATATTAGTAAATGAAATCCTAGGGTATGTGAATAATAATGTCTCAGAGAAGGTCAGCTTTAAAGGCATGAGTATCCACTAAAAACCAACCTGTGATACCACAAATTATTAAATCTTTTTTATTAACTTCTTGACGATCTCAGTTTTAATTTTTAGATTAATACATTGGTACTATTATAATTTATTAATAAAAGGAGTAAATGAGCTGGAAATATTTATAAGTAACATTATCCAATCATCTCTTTTTCTAGTCAAGTATAAAAGATCTATGTGTGATCATTTTATCCCCAGACTTATTTTATTTTATCATATAAACAGTGTACGTATATGTGTGTGTGTGTGTGTGTGTATACACACACACACACACATACACATACTGATATGATGCATTGATTTGCACTTCTTGATCAAAATTGAATTTGTTTGAACACCATTTCTTGTTTGAATAAATTTTGATATTGACTTTGAGGGAAGAAAGTCGATAACTGCATAATATACCTCTATCCATAGAAACCAAGTATTCAGACTTCTATCTGTCAGCTGCACATCATCAGACTAGCATGGATGCCCATGAGATTGGCAGCTCTGCGGGGCTCGTCTAAAGGGAAAAGGGTTATGCAGACTTATGAAAAATCTCAGAAGAAAATGAGAATTAAAGGATGAAAGCTGATTCTCAGATGCCTGAGTAGATCTAATGACTAAAGAAACAGAACCGTGATCAAAAGGAGGGACTCCCACAAATGTCAGACTTCTACTCCCTTCTCTTCTGCAGGCTGCTGCCTGTGGTTTTGAAACTGGACCATTTCTGAATGTGACATTTTCTGAGACCAGACTTTCTAAAAAATTATTCCCTGTATCTTCTCAGTTTTACATTCCAATCTAATTTATGACCTAGTCCACTAACTCTTTTCAGATAGGAGGTAACAACCACTGAACTTGGATCAAAAAGAGTATTTTTCACCCACAGATTCATCAGACTTAAAAGTTACGTCTTACACAAGATAGTTGTCTGAACATGATGTTCTTTACTTATTATTATTATTAGTGTTAAAACTAGAACTGGATCCTGGTGACATGAAGTAGTTACTTTTGATCACTCTTGCTAAACTGCAATGCCATTTTCCCTAAAGTTGCAACTCCCAAGTCACTGCAACCTGTGACTGCTGGCTGCTGTCTGAGCAAGCACCATATAGGACATCAATAGAAGGAAACACACAGGACCTAGTGAATGCAGAGGGTAATCAGCCACCTCGACACCCGAAGGATCTGAACCAGAACCAGCTGAGCTCATTGCTTCAAGGAGTCTAAGGTCAGTTCCTGTCTGTTTTCTACACATTGAAAACCATGCCACTATTCAGCATAATTGACAAGTTACTTCTCCAAGGGGACCTTGCACTAAAATCAAGTTCTCTCTTCATTTTTAAAAAACAATGTCTAAACACCCACATAATTCTGATAGTTTTTAGGTGCTGAGTGAATAATAAAATCTCTGAATTTTATTTCAAGTTGACTTGGTGTCTTAAGCTCTTCCACAACACTCAAAACAATGGAAAATATTCAACACACTTCTGATATTGCAGCTGGTGATTTGTGAACACTCAGACCCTGAACACTTTGTCTTGGGGCCCCTAAAACATGTTGTTGATACCAAATGATCAAATTATCTTTTAGTTTGTGAAGTTATTTCCTGGAAGTTGGCAAGAAATATGTGTATACTATTTGTATGAGGCTAAAAGAGCCCTGAGAACTTGAAAATAATACTACTAACATAGCTCTGAAACAGCAGTGCATAGTATAACATACATATTCAATCTGCAAGAATTTAGATGCTTAATTTTGGAATACAGTGATCAACCAAACAAGCTTTCCATAGTGGTAACTGCAAAAATCATATTTTTCTCAGTATAATTACTTCAGACCTTTTTTGGAGTGTACCCCAAACCTGTGCATATTGTTTAAGATTCAGTGCGTTATTTATTTTGGGGGACTTTTCTTTAATGACAATATTTTGTTGCTACTATTTCATCATTTGCTTCATATCCTCATGGAAATCTTTTGTTACTATTTCCACTTTTTAATCCTTTCTTTAAAGCCTCTCCCTACCACTCACCATATATTTCTTCATCCTCATCCCAACTTGTCCTTACATGCAAACAGTAAAATACATAGTTATAGTCCTAATAAATAACAGCCATAAATGGGGCTTCTCGTGATTTCAGAACATGACATGCTATCTCACTCCTGCATAGCTTAGGACAGGCTCTCTCAAATTTGGCACCATTGACCTTCTAAACTGACCAATTTTTTGCTGTAGGGGCTATTCTGTGCATTGTAGGAGGCTTGTCAGTATCCACGATCTTAACCCCCTAGATACCCAGAGCATTCCTCCCTACAACCTCCATTATGACAGCCAGCAATGTCTCCATTAAGGTTCCCTGGGGGGAAAATGCTGCTCTTTGTGTTAAGAATGACTTTTCTCTGGCCTTGTCCAGCTGCATGTTACTGTCCATGCATTCTGGAGTCATCATGAAGTGTCACTTCCTCCTTGAAGCCTTAGTTGAATCACCCAAGAGAAGGTAAGAGCTTTTCTCATTCTGTTTTTATTAGAATGGCTTCATATCTCAAGATTCTTTGAAAAATACCTTTGTTTCTTTCTGCTTATAATAATAATCTTCCTCCTTTTTTCTTACTCTATTTGAATGAAAAATTAAGGATAAGTATGTTGCATTTTACAGGATTGATCCCCACATTATACCATAATTCCTGGTACATAATAGAATCAATAAATGTTTATGGGAAAAATGATGAAATAAATGACTGAATGAACGGGTATGGGAAGTTTATAATAAGACAACTCATAAATATATTTGGATCTTTGTATAGAACACTTGGCTTGAAAGAAGTATTTCTTAAAAGCATTATCCCCTGAATTCTACACTAAGGGCTACTGGGTAGAGTTAAGTATAAATAAGATAAAAAGTCGTCAAAATTTTTGTAAATGGAAAAAGGACCCTATACATAAAATATTTTAAAATACTATTTGATGGGATTATCACACAAAAGATGCTGGTAGCTGACAGGAGCCCTAGTTAGTTCGTTTACTCTCCAAAGCCGAGGTGCTAATTAACATTTGTTAGTGATGGTAAAATGCAAAATTTTGAACAGAGATCTTTTCTTTCATTATGTTCGCATAGACATTGTTCAAGTGCTTTGGAGACAATTTTTCTCTTTAGTTTGAAAATTTCAGTGCTTTTTGTAGCCAGTTTAAACTGATACATCATTGTAGTAGGTTAAATAATGCCTGCCCCACCCCTCCCCTAAATGTCTACATCCTAATCTTTGAAACTTGTGGCTATGTTACCTTATGTGGCAAAAGGGACTTAGAAGATATGATGAAGTTGAAAAATCTTGAGATGGGAAAATTAGCCTGGATTATCTAGGTGGGTCCTATGTAAACAATAGAGGGCCTTATAAGAGATAGGCAGGGGATCAGAGAAACAGAAGGCAACATGACATGGAAGCAGGGAGAGAACTAAAAATGGCACACTGCTAGCTTTGAAGATGGAAGAAGGATCCATGAGCCAAGGATGCTGGTGGCCTCTGGAAGCTGGGAAAGACAAGGAACATACACACGCTGACACCTTGATTTTAAGCAGCGAAATTGCTTTCAGACTTCTCGACCTCAGAAACTATAAGATAGGGGTGCCTGGGTGGCTCAGTGGTTTAAGCCCCTGACTTTGGCTTGGGTCATGATCTCAGGGTCCTGGGATCAAACCCCACATCGGGCTCTCTGCTAAGCAGGGAGTCTGCTTCCCTTCCTCTCTCTTTCTCTGGCTGACTCTCTGCCTATTTGTGATCTCTGTCTGTCAAATAAATAAATAAAATCTTAAAAAAAAACCATAAGATAATACATTTGTAGTATTTTGAGCTCCTAGGCCTGTGGTAATGAGACACAGTGGCATTAGAGAACTAATAATACAGAATCTTAACATATTATTGGTAAGAATTTTGTACGGAAGATGTTACTCTGTATGTTTGTATATCATTTTTTCATTTTCCAGCAATAAATTTTGTTCAGTGTCATAAAATTTTACAAATATGGTAAAAATATTCATTCATCCATTCTATGAATAAAGTACCTCGGGTTGTTGTCAGGGTTCAGTTATTCCAGCAATGGTGCTTTGAACATTCTTACAAGTGGATGCTGGTACACATAGGCAAGGGTTTCCATCTGTCCCAGAACAATACTCTCATAACCTATCTAAAGAATAAAAGCTTTGGGGTGCCTGGGTGGCTCAGTGGGTTAAAGTGGATTAAAGCCTCTGCCTCTCGGGTCATGGTCCCAGGGTCCTGGGATCAAGCCCCACATCAGGCTCTCTGCTCAGCGGGGAGTCTGCTTCCCCCTCTCTCTGCCTGTCTGCCTACTTGTGATCTTTGTCAAATAAATAAATAAAATCTTTTAAAAAAATAATAAAAGCTTTATGTATATAAAAGGAGATGTATTATGAGAAATTGGCTCATGAGATTATGGTGGTTGAGAAACCCCACAATCTGCCATCTGTAAACTAAAGACTTCAAGAAAGCAGGTGGTATAAAACAGTCCAAATTCAAAGACCTGTGAACCAGGGGAGCCAGTGTCTGCATTGGTGTAAATCATCTCAATTCAAGGGTAGAAGGTGGGATATAGTGTCTCAGTTCAAGCAGTGCAGCAAGAAAAAAGAGGCAAATTCTCCCACCTTTCGTTCTATTCAGACCCTCAATGTATTGGATGATGATGACCATCCACACTGGGGAGGACAATCTACTTTGCTGAGGCCACTGGCTAACATGCTAATCTCATCTAGAAACCTTCTTACAGCCCCACTCAGAAATAATGGTTAACCTGAATACCCCATGGCCAGTCAAGCTGACATTCAAAATTAGCCATCACACGGAATTTCAATGCACCTATATAATGAAATGGAAAGAAATGACATCTTTCTAACATTGTATATTTGAATGCTCTTTATCAAATCTAATAAGCTTTTATCATTTTCTAAAAAGAACTTGCACATGTTTTGTTAGGTTTATTCTTAGGTGCTTTTTATTTTTGATGTAATAGTATGTATTTTCCCCAACTTTGGGAACTTTGAAATATGATGGAGTTTGAAACCAGTAGCCTAGATAAATTTTTAAGTAAATACTAATCATTGATTAGCAGTTTATTTAGGAGTTTTTACATATACAAGAATATAATCTGCCATCCTTTTTTCCTCTTTCTTATTTTTATCATAATGAGCTGGCTGAGAATGGAAGTGGTGATGACTAGAAACCTTGTCTTATTTCTGATCTCAGAGGGAAAATCTTTGAACACTTCAATTTACACACGATGGTGCTGAAGTGGGTTTTGTTTTGTTGTAGAGTAGTTTGAATGTATAACAAAGAACAAACAATTCTCTGACAGACTTGATGTGGCAGTGGGTGAAAGAACAAATCCAGTAAAGGATGACTTCCGCTTGCTAGAATGCAGTCACTAGGCTAGAGAGATAGAAAGAAGTCACGAAATCAAGAGCCTGGTTTTGCGCCTGTTAAGTCTGAGATGCAGAGTAGCTAGGGAAGTGAATGTGTGATGTGATCAAACAAACATATAAGCATTGATTTTAGAGGAAACAAATTATTAAGAAAGAAAAAGAGGTGAATCATGAATGGTTCAAGGCTACTTAAAAGTTATAAGGCTGCTAGAAATAATCAAGGCATAAATAGTTGATTAAGAAAAAGTTGAAAGAAGTTTGCCCTGAGGCACTCTATCATTAAGAGTTTGAGGTGATGAAGAGAAACCTCAAAACCTGGAAGGAGAACCTAGGGAGGTAAGAGGAAAACCAGAAGAATGAAGGAGGTGTCTCTGAGAGTCCAAGAGTAGAAAATATTTCCGGAAGAAGGAAATTTGCTTAATCTCCAATTATTACTATACAATCAAGGCTTCAGTAAACACCCTTACATCTATATCATAGCTAACCTGTCATAGTTTTTTTGGTAGACTAAAATCCTAGAAATGGAATTTTGAGGGAAAAGCTATGTTGTTTAAAATATTGATAGGTATTATACAGATACTACCAAAATGAAATTACTCAAATTTACGTCTCTGTCCCTCATATAGAAGAACATACATAAGGAAATGCACACCTGTCTCAGATACCTTCCAATACAGGATACTTGGGAGGTAAGGAGACAAATCCGGAGGTGGCTTGCCCACTTACAAACTCTAGCTCAGATATTTCTGCTTTTCAATTGAGCCAAAAGCTAAAAAACACCATGAAACAGTCAGCTCCAAAATCCAGCATATAACCAACCAGCGATGTAGCTGGCTCTCAGTGAAAGAGAATTTTCCTATTGTAAACAAAAGAATAATATTGGAAGCCAACTGGTAGAGGGTTATTATGATTATCTAAGAGATCAGACATGGTTAAGAGAGCTGCAGATAAATCACACCCACTTCCAAAGCGATGTATTTCATATATCTTCGGACATCTAATTATCACTTCCACTATTTTTATTTTATCCACATACGACCTATACTTCTAGCAATTTAATATGTTAAAAATCAATTCACTTTCTCTTTTGCTTAAATCTACTTTGGAAGGAAAATGTATATCACTGTTGCAAATGGAGAGAAAGTAGCACTTTTCATTAAAGGTAGCTGCAATAAATATAATCAATACAAACAATGTTATTAAATTTAAGGTTGATGCTATTGCTTGCCAAAGGCTCTGAACCTATGGCCCATAAAAAGAAAATTACCAAGGTTAGGGGAGAGTTAAAGATATATTTGTTTCTACATAATTTTCTTATAGAATTGTAAAGGCATGAATTGAAAACTTAAAGTCTGAATTATAACTTGTCCCAGATTGCATGTTTTATATGGAACAGGATCCCAGTCCATTAACAAAAGAAAAATAAATCTTAGCTATTATTTTTCCACTAAAATTGTAATTGCTGTTCGATATGAACGTTAGTGCTCGGAACTCAAAGTAAATATCAGTATCCATCTCATGAAACTATAATAACAAGAATTTTGGTCTAAAAAGAGCCCTGGTCGTCAGATATTTTTAACTCCCCTATTCTTTTTCTAGGAAGGGTTACATTTATACCATATTATGGTCAACAGCTTCTAGTGAAGGACTTTTTAAAGCTCATGTTTACATAAAAAATTTCAAAATATTTTTACAGGCAATAAAGGAGTCCCTAAATCATTTAGTGCAATCACCTCATTTTTCAGAAGAGAACACTAAATCTGTGGATGTTTAGTGGGTGTCTGGGGGAAGAGCCATACACAGTGTGGTCGGACCGCAACTCTGTTCAGAGTTAGCATTTCTTGAACATGGACTCTCCCTTCTGACAACATTTTTTGGGTCAATTTTTGCATTTATTTCAAAGTCTTAGAAAAATCTATTAGCTATAATTGCTTTAAAAGGGAATAGGCAGATGATTATATCCTTTGCATTAATTATGGCATATTTGCCCTAGCAGGGAAATTTAGAAGGTAGGGACTGTAGCCATGTTAGAAACCACAGAACAGATGCAGTAACACATAGAGGAAGAGCCTAAGGAGAACTTTATGAAGATGCAAATGTTTTCACACACATAGATACTCTATCACACCCCACTACACTGGCTGATTGTTCCAGGAACAGATTTCGTGTGTGTCTGTATGTGTTAACTGTATAGCAAGATATGAAAAAGAGAAAATATTCTTACTAATATGAGTTATTCATTCTTTTATATAATAAATATGTAGGGAGTGCTTATTATGTTCTAAGCCCTCTTTTTAGGTGCATGATAGACTCCATTTCATTGTTCAAACCAGAAAGGTCAGTAGTAAATGAGCATTGTCTATTAATTTCACCTTTTGGCAAGTCAGGAAAGAATTGTCTAAACCACTATAATCATTTATAGAGTCAATAAATGAATTGGTACATGCTTGAGTTGCCAACGATGCTTAGAGGACAAGGAACTGAAAGGGCACAGTATGGTATAAAGGAACTTTGCTTAAAGTCCCATAACACTCATATTTTACATACTGCATTTTTTGTTTGTTTGTTTTACCTTAACCTTATGCCTGGTTGAGAAATAGCTTTCGCTAGGATGAAGTTGCATTAGCCATTATGACTTCTGCCTCTAGCCAGTCCCATAAGTCTTTCGAATTTCACCGCTAGTAAATGCAACTAAAACTAAGAAAACAAAACAATGCCCCTGAGAATTGTTTGTTTTGTAACTTTAAGCATAAAAATGTCTTTTTTGAAGCCTGACCTATTTTTACAAGGGTAAGAATATGTGGTTTTTACATTTAATATGGCAAACAAATCTTCACATTCCCCTCCTAGAGAGAATCAGCATTTTAACACTGATGAAGCTTTGTGCTGAAATGCAATCTTCATCTGATAACTGCTCTGTCTGGATACTATTTGTGTTTTATTTACAGTTGCACTTTCTATTCGAAGTGAATAGTTTTGCTCCAGAACACAAATGTTAATAAAAATAGAAGGATCTCAATTTTCTTCTTGCATCCATCTACATTTTCTGTTGCTCTTCAGTTTTCAATTAAAAGTTAATTTATTTGTAGACAATTTTTAAAGTTTTTAGTAAATTCATTCCTGAGGAAAATAGCACAGAACTGCCGATTGAATTTATAAATAGTAGAGAAAACAAACATGATACAAAATAAAAATCGATTTACTAAAAACATCAAGAACTGACTACAGTAAATCAACTTTTATACAGAATGAGAGTTAACACATGATCACCCAGTTAGTGTGTGTGTGTGTGTGTGTGTGTGTGTGTGTGTGTGTTTGTTTTCATTGCAAACTCCTTAATGCAGGAAACCAAAAGAGAGCTGAGAAACGCTAGCTGCAGACTTTCTTTAGGGTTTATTCTATCAGTAAAAAATAATTTGTTATTATTCTTATCTGTGGGGGAAATCAACCAGCTAGAAAGATTTATTGAGGCCCCACTATTTACTATGTTTGATTCAGGAAGGATATCGTGCTTCTTATCTTCACGTTGTGAATGTTAAATCAGTTTCATTAT
This sequence comes from Lontra canadensis, assembly GCF_010015895.1. Lineage (NCBI taxonomy): Eukaryota > Metazoa > Chordata > Mammalia > Carnivora > Mustelidae > Lontra > Lontra canadensis. The sequence goes on along the minus strand of NW_022631013.1, from coordinate 1,060,987 downwards.
TTATTAATAAAGCCTAAATATATTAAGAAATTCATAACTACAGGTTGAAAAATATATTCTACTTTATATTAACCACATTCATATATATAATATATTAATATATTAATTGTATGAGTGTAATGAATGTATATATACATATATAAAGATACCAATAATGGTTTTCATCGGGTGCTTCCTTATGAGTGCTTTTTTCCTTCTTTATATTTTTTATTTGCCAATTTTAAACAATGGAAATTTTAAACTCATTGTTATATTAAAATTATTTTATATTTTTATTGTCTTTTATGAAGGAGCATAATTTAATTCATACAAGTGAGCAATTTGTTCCAAAAAGGCAAGATTAAAGATCCAATTTAATATGTATTTGTAGGCTGCCTCAATACTATTCAAATATGGGAGACTTTGTAAAATGGGAGAATCATAATCCCAGCTGGTGTTTCTTTCTTTTTTTGTTTTTTCCCCCAAGTCTAAGCACATCAAATATTACATTGTCATTGTATATGGCAATGTATGAGGGCTGGGTTTCTTCCAGAGGTTTTGCCATAAACCCTTTGGTTTGATTTATACCTCCAAGCAGCTGATAGAAATCACCTACCTACAAGACTTTTTTAACTTAAAGAACTTTGATCATTTTCTCCTTTTAGAAAACACATTTTATTTCCCTGACATTTCTGACATCCCATGTCTTCTATTTTTTGTGCTGGAATTGTGTTTCTAAGGCCCTGTTGATTAAATATGGGAGCTCCTTGGGACTTTGTCCTGAGTCCTTTCCTTCTATACCTCTATTTTCCTAAGACAACACCTCTCCTTCCAGAGTATGGAACACTATTGCATTCCCAATCTATCTCTGCAGCTCAGACAGTCTTTGGTATATTTATGTACAACTGTCCATTCAAACAGTCTACCTGAAAACCTCATAGAACATATTCAAAATCTATGTCTTCTGCAACTTTGCTAAACCTCCGTTCACCTAATTGCACAATATATTATCTCATTAGTTATCCTTGGCTCCTTTCAAATTTCCCTCACTCAGCAATGTTCAGATCCCCTCGATCCTGTTTTCCCAAAGCTCCTCAATCCATCTGCTATTTTCCATCCTCATCACCATACCCCACATCCCAACTTCAATGCCTTCTTTCCTAGATTGAACAAATAGACTCTGATATCTTCCCAACAACTCATCTACTGTGGCTACTTCTCAATCTTCATATATTGAATTGCCACAATAATGCTAAAACTATCTTTTAAAATTGCAAAGAGTCTCATAATTTCCCTGATAGAAACCAACCAATGACTTCCCACTGCCTTGAAATAAATTCTGGAATCCTTAAGATGGATTATAATAGTCTGCATGACACAGATTCTAGGTCCCCCTCCAGCCTCATCTCCTAACATTCTACATATTGCTTTCTCTCCCTGAGGGTCTCATGACTCAGTTTTTATTAGACAGTAATAAGTGACCTTTCCCCAACAACACCTAGCTACTTCAGAGTCCTGGAAACCTTGCTTCCAAAATTCCTTACAGACTTACACTATCCCTAACCTCCTCTCCACTTAATAGTATATAATAGGCCACTCTTCATGACTCCAGCGCAACTCTTTGTACCCACGTGTCCCGTCCCTGTGTCTTAATAAAATCACCTTTTTGCACCAAAGATGTCTCAAGATTTCTTTCTGGGCTGTCAGCTTCGAACCCTAATGTCTTTCCTACCTCAACTTCTTCTACTGAAAATAATAATTTGGAAATTCATCCTTTTTGTTTTTAAAGCTTTGTTGTATTTTATTGCAATAATGTGCCACAGATTTCTTACTTATTCTCTTATTAAGGAACATTTAGATTGTTTCCAGTTTAGGGTATTAGAAGTTAGGGTGCTATGAACATTTACACATTATCTACAAGTCTTTATGTAGACACAAATTTTCATTTAGCATTGAGTAAAATCCCAGGACAGAAAGAATAAGTCATGAGGCCAGTTTCTGTTCAATTGTATGAAAACCTGTCAAACTGGGTTCTGAAGTAATCATGTTATTTCACATTCCCAGTGGAAAGTCAGGAGTCCAGTTTTCCAAATCCTCAGTCTTCTTTTAAACATGAAATAGTATTAATCTTGTCTTAATTTACATATAAAGCCAATTTGTGCATAAGAAGATGCTCAACATCAACAGAGATCAGAAAAATGTGGAACATTTTAATTTTGGCAAAATCCAATTAATAATTTTTCTTTCATTTTTAGTGCTTTTGTGCACTATTAAAGAAAACTTTTCTTACACAGAGATTACGTATTCATTCTCCCATTGTGGGCATATTTAGATTATTTTTATTTTGGTGACCTTATCAGTTGAATGCTGTAAACATCAGTACATGGTTATAAAAACTTTCATACATTTGTACAAGCATACACAAGTCTTTGATGGGATATAATCATTCATTTACCCTGGGTAAATTTCCAGGAAGGAACCTACACTTCACTAAACTTCTTTTGTGAGAAGGATCTGTTCCCGTTTCCTTTTAAATTGGGTTGTTTATCTATTGATTTCTATGTATTTTTCATGTATTATGGAATCAAATCCTTTTTGAGATATGTGTTATGTGTATTGAGAATATATTCCTTAATTCTATGACTTGCTTTTTTCATTTTCTTATCAGTGGTTTTGATGACCAAAATATTTAATTTTAGTGAAAATTAATTTTCCTATTTTTTCCTTTATATTTTATGACTTTTCATCATATTAAAGAAATTTTCCCTATAAGATTAAGCAAATATTTTTCTATGATTTCTCAGAAAGGCATATACATTTAGATTTTATGTTTATGTCTATGATCCATCTCAAATATTAATATATGTTGTAAGATAAGTGCCAAGGTAAAATCCTCTTCCCATATGGATATACAGTGGTTCAAGCAGAATTTGTTGAAAAAATCTCCATTCCCATTGGAATATCTTGGAGCATTTGACAAAAATCAATTTTCTATATATGTGGGAGGTCATGTCTGGACTTTTTATTCTAATTGATCTGTTTTTCTATTAGCCTATATAACACTGACTTAGTTATAGTAAACAGTAAGTTGTTTAGTTTTGTTGTATTTAGTAGATAACTAACTTTATTAAACAAAATATGCACCATTAAGAAAGATTTTCAGGCAACTCTTGAAAGAAATCTATATTGAAAAAAATACTATCTTTATTAGAAAAATTGGCCAAAACTAACCACTTTTATTCCCACCGGTAGTGTATGAATGATCCAGTTTTTTCAACATCCTTACCAGCATTTGTTACTTTCATTATGTTTTTTAGCCATTATAAATAAGTGCTTAATTATATGTCATTGAGGTTTTAATCCCCATTTTCCTAATGGTTAATGATACTGAGTATCTTTTCATGTGTCTATTTGCATGTTCATATCCTTTTCAATGGCATACTGTCCATATATTTTGCTCCCCCTTTAACTGGTTTGTTTAGTTTTCTTACTGTTGAGCTTTGAGAGTTCTTTCTATTCAAATACTAGGACTGTCAGATACGTGGCTTGCTATCATGTTGTTGGTAAGTCCTGAAATCCCTAGGCAGTGTGACTTCTTGCCACTTTTGAGAGTCTTACTCTGCTTGTTTGTGCTGTTATGTCCAGGATATTTTAGTTGTAAGAGGGAGGACCTGGGAAGAATGGTACTACTCCATTTTGGTAAAAACTGAAGTCTTCCAAATATTTATTATAAGACTCTAAGTATTGAGTCTATGAAGGCATTCATTGTACCTTGTACTTCCATTATAAATATATGATTCTTCTGATACATGCAATATCTCTGGCAATCTTAAACATATATTACCTGAATGTTTCACAACATATGATAAAATCGCATAACTGAAAGTCATAGGTTCTATCCAAACATACATTCTAAATTGGCCTCAATTCTTCTTTTTTTGTTGAAATGGCTTGGGAAAAATCTTATGCATACAAATGAAAGAATTAGATCCATTTTCTTTCCATATTAGTATTTAAATAAGTAGATTCATTTACCCATTTTAAACTTTACATTTACATTGATTAATGTTTTGAAGTTTTTCTGATCTTTTTAATGAGGTTTTACTGTGATATTTTTCTTCTTGTAGGACTGAGGATATATACATCTGTTATATAAGTGTTTTTTCACTAGCTGTTGTTCTATTTATGGTACATCAATGATACATTTGTAATGATGCTATTATATAAAACCATAAAAATATCTAGATTAGTGCGTTATAAATGATTATAAACCCTCTGTGGACCTCTTACGATTTAAGTAATCTCCTAGGTCACATTCTGGATCCCAGACTGGCTTCTTATTTGTTCCTTATTTTCTAATTGCAAGTTGCAGATGTTTAAATATATTTCTTTCTTCTATAGAACTAGCGTCCTTCCTCCTTGAGGCTACTGAAAATAAGCTCTTTTCAGTATAAGGATTTTATCACTAATTACCAATGGAAAATATTAGGGCATAACAAAAGGCAGCCAACATAGAACAAGCTTCCAGAATCTTATATAGACACCCCGCTTTGTTGTTTGGGTTGTTCTTCCTTTTTTCCCTCTTTAAAAAAGCACCAGAATCATTTATTTCTTGTCTTCTCCATTCTATTACTACGAGAAAAACCGACTTTTCCTCCTCCTCCCTTGAGTCCCTCACAGCTTCAATGTGACTTTCTTCTAACACAAACAAAAGTCATTACTGAAATCTACTGTTGTGGTGCTTTGCTTCATCCCAGCTAAAACTGCAGAAGTGTTTCCAGCAATCTCAATATATAATTTATTTAAAAAAAAGTCACCCTAGACTACGTGTTTTTATAATCCTATTAACATTTGTCATATTTAGAAAGCAAAGCATACAGCATCAGTGTTTGGAGAGTTATTATAACACATTTTCTATTGTTCCTCATGATGGAAATTCCACCAAAGACTAAAGAATGGAATAACATAATCTCAACTTCTGAAAACTAACAGTCACAGTTATTATGAAGCTAAATATGTTTTCAAATATTTCATCTACTTGCATAGGTCCTTTCCAAGGTTTGAAGATGGACCAAACAATGTGCTTACATTGCTCAATATGAGATCATAATATTCATACATACATATTATATTATGTATATATTATATATATGTTTTATAAAAATAAAATACTTAAGTGACATTCAGTTTAAACTGCTATTTCCAACTGAAAACATTTAAAAAAATAAATGTAATCTACTATATCAACATAAAAGTCATCTGATGCAGAAAAACATTTGAAAAAATCTAAGATACATTTAGGATAAAAGCTCTCAGTAATCTAGGAATAGAGAGGAATTATCTCAATTTTTAAAAAGTATGTACAAAAAGCCTGAGGTAACATCATACTTGATGAGAGACTGGTTAGTGTTCTGCAAAGACTGAGAATAAGGGAGGAATGTCTACTCTAACCACTCCTATGCAACATATTACTGAAGGTTCTACATTGCAAGGATAAGAAATAAAAACCACAAAGACTGGAAAGGAGGAAATAAATTTGTATTTGCATATGACATGTTTATATAGAAAATCTCAAGGAATATTAAAAAACTCTTAGAATTAAAAGTGAATTCATTATGATTGCAAAATACAAAATCACACAAAATATTGCATTTCTATATATTAACAATTGACCTGTGGAAATGGTTATAAAAAATCATTAAAATTACTCCAAAGAAAATAATGTATATGGGTTAGTAAAATATATATGATATGAAATATCTATACTTATTAAAATATGTACTCAATTTGTATTGTGAAAATTACAAAATTCTGATGAAAGAAATAAAAAAAAAGACCTAAGTAAATGGAGTGACATAATGTGGTCATGGATGGAAAGTAATAATAAAGATATCAATTTTCCTTAAATGAATCAATAGTGGGAATATAATTTGGACCTAAACCTAAGCAATATTTTTTGTAGACATATAAAAAGTAATTATGAAGAGCTAAAACAATTTCAAAAAAGAAGAACAAAGTGGAAGGAATAATCCTTCTAGCATTAAAGCCTCTTAGATAGCTACAGTAATAAAGACGGTATGATATTGGAGAGAAACAGACACATAGATCAAGGGAACAGAATAGAAGACCCAGAAATAGACCCACTCAGATATTTCCAACTTATTTTTAACGACTGAGCAAAAGCAATTCAGTGGAGGAAGGGTAGACATTTCGACAAATGAAGCAATAGGAAATCCATAGGCAAAGACACAACCTCAGTCTAAATTTCCGAGCTTTACTCAAAATTGATTATGGTCTTAAATGTAAAAACAAACATTTTAGAAAATGACTTTTAGAAAATCTTTGGAAACCAGTCTAGGCAAAGAGTCCTGAAACTTGATAACAAAAGCAAAATCCACCAAAGGAAAAATAGCAAAGTTTGATCTCATCAAAATTTTAAAACAATTTGCTCCATGGTCCATCTTGTGATGAGGATGAAAAGAGAAGCTACAGACTGAAAGGAAATATTTGTGATCCACTTAACTGACAAAGGACCAATATCTAGAATTTTTAAGGATTCTCAAAAGTCAATAGTAAAACAAACACATAATCCCATTAGAACATGGGCATAGATTATCAAACATTGTTGGTGGGATTCTAAAATAGAACAGTTATGCAGGTAAAGGGGATGCTAGTTTCTTAGAAAACTAAACATTTTCAAACAACTCGGCAATTGGATACTTGGGTATTTGTCTCAAAGAAATCAAAAGTTATGTCCACACAGATGTTTATATCCATTTGTTTGTAAACAAATGTTTATAATAGCTTTATTTATAATAGCCAAATACTGGAGGCAACTCGGACATCCTTCAACTGGTGACTGGTCAAACAAACTGGGGTAGATCCATACCATGAATTACTACTCAGCAATAAAACAAAACTGTTGACACACACAACTTGGATAAATCTCAAGGGAATTCTGCTGAGTGACATAAATCCAGTCTTAACATGTGAAATACTATATGGTTCCATTTATATAAGATTCATGAAATGACAAAACTATTCAGGTTAAGAACAGATTAGTGGTTGCCAGGGAGGGAGGGCAGTGGCTGTTTTTATAAAAGTATGGCATAAGGGATACATATAGTGGAACTGTTCTGTATCTTGATTGTGGTAGATACACAAACATAGACATGTGATAAAACTGTACAGAACCAAAGATACACCCATGCACACACATACCAAGTGCGAATGAAATGGGTGAAACCCGAATAACGTTGGCAGATTGTATCAGTGTCAATTTCCTGGCTGTGATATTACCCTCTAGTTATTCAAGATGTTACCTTTGAGGGAAACTGACTAATGGTACCCAGAATATGTCTGTATCATTTCTTAGAGCTGCATGTGAATCTGTTATCACAAAATAAAAAAAAAAATTAAGGAAGTCATCAATGTGTACAATTAGATACCGCTGTGGGTAATGGGAAACAGACTGGAAGTAAATTCAATAAAAATCAATAGTTATCTCTAGGGGGGAGAAAAGCCATTCGTACCTTCTAAATGTCTCCCTTCCATCTTTTCTTCCAGCCTTATCTGGATTAGACACCATAGTCTAATGCTCCATAGTCATAATATTTCTTTGCTTATACTTTCACCTCCCTTGCATTCTATCCCTTCATCATTCTTCCCTGGCAAAAATTCCAGCCTTGGTTACGTCCAACTCTTCAGACACTCCAAAACACCTCACCCTGCCTCGGAGAAGAAGACTGTGACAGGATAAAAACACACAACCTTAATGACATACAACCTCTATGACCAAAACTCATGTGGGTCTGCAGTGCTGCTATATACACCCTCCACCTTGCCATTGTTTATTCATTCTCCCCGGCTCCTAGGTTCAAATTTCAAATTTTTGCTGCTCTTCCCAAAAGTCAAGAGCCTTTTTCTGCTCTTTATCTAATTTGGTGATTTTGTTTCTTTTCTCCCTTAGAAAATGAGAGTAAAAAGGAGAGAAGTTCCATATTCCCCAACCTGTCATATTTTATTCCCCTGTTTATTCTTAGGATAGAATAGCTGATCATGTATCTCTGCCCAGCATTTGCTGGGGGAGGGGGTCATGGTTAGCATTCCTTCTTGATCATTCTGGCTGTAGCTCTAAAATCCCAACTACTGGATGATACAAACATGCTACACTATCTTCCATAGAGAAAAACCTCTTCCTTGACCTCCCTTATTTTCCTTTAGTTATGTACCTAACATCATTTAGAAAAATACTCCTCAAAAAATCATTCCCTCTTCTCCAGGTTTTCACATTTAAACCTACTCCAATTAGATATTCTTACCCATCATATATCCAAAACTCGTGTTCATATTATCAACATCCTCCACATTTCCAAGTCTAATGATTGATCCTCACTTTGAACATTATGATATTTGACACTATTAACATGATAATTAAAAAAGAAAACTTCTTACCTTGACCTCATAGACAATAATCCCTGTAGGTTTTCTTTGTATGCCACAAACCACTTCTTAGGCTTCTTTGTAATTTCTTCTTCTTCTTCCCTATCACTAAATGTTGAGGTTGCTCAAGGCTAAGTCCTAGGATCTCTCTCTCTCTCTCTTTTTTTAAAGATTTTATTTATTTATTTGAGAGAGAGAGAGAGAGAGAAACAGAGAGAGAGAACATGAGAGGTGAGATCAGACATGGAGCTGGGAGCCCAATGCAGGACTCAATCCCAGAATCGAGGATCATGACCTGAGCCGGAGGTAGTTGCTTAACCAACTGAGCCACCCAGGCGCCCATGGGATCTCTTCTTTTTCTGTCTATATTCATTTCCAAGTGACTTATTCCAGCCAAGGAATTCCAGGAGTTCCAAATACTACGTATATGACTCCTAATTTCTATCTTCAGTCCTAATTCTTTCCTGAATTCTACACACATAAACACAATCCTTTGCATCTTCATTTGGATGTTTATTAAACACTTCAAGCTTAACATGTACACTAGAGAATTCTTGATATCCTCCTGTTTTTTTTTTTTTTTTCATCTCTCCACTCAGTCCTGTTGTTTAGACCACAACTTTGGAGGCATCATTTGTTTCTTTCTTTCTCTTACCCTCTACATCCAATCCATAATTAAATTCTATAATTTCTTTTTTTTTAAGATTTTATTTATTTATTTGATAGAGATCACAAGTAGGCAGAGAGAGAGAGAGAGAGAGAGGAGGAAGCAGGCTCTCTGCCAAGCAGAGAGCCTGATGTGGGGCTCGATCCCAGGACCCTGAGATCATGACCTGAGCCGAAGGCAGAGGCTTTAACCCACTGAGCCACCCGGGGGCCCCCAATTCTATAATTTGTACTTTCAAAATATATCTACAATCTGATCACTAATTACCAGCTCCGATTTGTTTTCTAAAATTCTCTTTTCTGGCCACCATCATCTTTTATAGGCTTACTACTGACCTCCAAACCTGTTTCCCGGTTCTGTTCTTTGTTCTGTAAGGGCTCTTCTCCACAACACAGCTACAATGATCCTTTTAAAATGTACATCAATTTATCTTTATTCTCATGGACCAAAATTCATGTAGAACTTCAGCCTGGCTTCACACTGTATCACTGATATTTTAAAGTTATCTCATCCATGGGGTGCCTGGGTGTCTCCGTGGATTAAAGTTATCTCATTCAGTTGCATCATTTAGCCTACTAAATAAAAAGCACATTCCGCTATAATTGATCGAATAATTAGGCAAAAATTTAGCAAGACTGTAAATACAAATAATATAATTAACTAAATGGACCTATATAGTCCTATATAGGACACCATACCCCAAACTGAAAATATACTTTTCTATCAAGCACATATGAAACCTTTACAATATTTGATCATATTATAAGTCATAAAGCCAATCACCAAAAGTTTTAAAAATCAGATTCACACATCATTGATCTGGAAATTACACAAGAAATTTTTTAAGAGGATGACTAGAAAATACCCAAATATTTGGAAATTAAGAAATACATTTCTAAGTATACCCCTGGTCAAAGAAGAAATAATAACAGCTATCAAATATTTTGAGTTGAATGATAATGAAAATATTACATATAAAAGCTGGTGAGAAATGACATCACTGAAAATAAAGGAGTACTGATCCTTGAGGCTCTGACCCTTCACACACACACACACACACACACACACACACACACACAAGCTGGAAAGAACTAACAGAATCAATGTTTTTGGACTTTTGGAATTTAATCAAAAACTTAAAACAGTGCAGGGAAAGCTTAAGAGAGAAAGGAGCTGCTGCATTGAACACAATTTAAATTAATTTTTATTTATCAAATTAAATTGCAGCACAGTGGCAATTTAAATTGCCTGCCCACCATCTCCCACTTACCAGACTGGTGGCAACCATAAGATGGCAGCCCATACTGTTCCAGGTTGTTGGTGTCAAGGGGAGCAATAAAGGGCCCAACTCTCAAAGAACTGTGTTTTGTGTTTTGAGCTATCTAATTCCCTCAAGGACTGGCATAAAGGTTTGCCTTTGTTTCATCTGACTTGAAGTGTTCCCAGGGCTGGGGTGGCTCCCTTGGTGGTTTTGTCAGAAGGATATGAAGGCAAAAGTATTGGCTTCAGTAGCCTGGGACAAGGAGTAATAAGAAAAAGACAGACTTCCCAGATAAAAAGCCTGGAAAGGAAGAGGCTGAGAAAAGAGATAACATGAAAAAATCGGGGCTTTTAAAAACTCGTTCACACACAGGGTAATGGAGAAGGCCATGTGCATAAACATGGCTCAGTGCAGGTTCAGAAAAGGACTGAGAAGACCCTAAGCTTTCCCTCTGGCTGGCCTTCAGGTTCCATGCAATTAGGAATAGGCTATGGCAGAGTTTTAAAAGGCCTGGATAAATGTTGGAGTGAACCAATATAAAACCAATCTATAAAGACTGGGAGAATTATTCTTTCTTTTTCTCTTTTCTTTTTCTTCCCTCACTCCTTCCTCCCCACTCCCCCACCCCGCCATGTGTATGTGTCTCTTTCTCTTCTTGGTTCCAAGCATTTAAGGAAATTGTTAAAATTCTAGCTAACCTTTAAGCTAACAAAACACAGACTTCAGTGGCCACATGATAAAGACAACAGGGTTTACATGAAACAGTTTAGAAAAGATATTAGGGGCACCTGGGTGGCTCAGTCAGTTAAGCATCTGCCTTTGACTCAGGTAATGATCCTGGTCCCAGGATTAAGCTCTCCATGGGGCTCCCTGCTCAGTGGGGAGCCTGCATCTCCTCTCCCTCTGCCCTTGCCCCCCACAGCCTGCTCATGCTTGCTCTCCTGTGCTCTCTTGAGCATGCTCTCTCAAATAAATAAATAAAACCTTTCTGAAAAATTTTAAAAGATATTAAATGAACACCAACAAAGCCACCAACTTCCCACATATGTACAAAAATCATCCTCAGTTGTATTATAGACCTAAATGTGAAAGGTAAAATTGAAAAATATTTAAAGGTTAATGCAGAAAACATCTTCATTACCATGGAGTCATGAAGAATTTTTTAAAACGGTTCTATTTATTTATTTGAGAGAGAGAGAGACAGAAAGAGACAAGATGGCAGAGGGTCAGAGAGAGAAGACTCCCCACTGAGTGGGGACCCCCCCCCCCATGCAGGGCTCCATCCTGGGACTCTGGGGTCATGACCTGAACTGAAGGCACTTAACCAACTGAGCCAACCAGGCATCCCTGAAGCATTTTTATTAGACAAGATACAAATACTAACATAAGGGGAAGGACCAATAAACTAACTCATCTAAAATTAAGAACTCTTGTTCACCAAAATACAATATCAATGAATAAAACTGCAAGCCACACAGAGAAAATATTTGTAACACATATAACTGGAAATATATTCACATCCAGACTAAAATTAAAAAAAAAAAAAAAAACTCTTGTAAACAAACAAAACCAGCAGAAAACAATGGGTAACAGACTGACCTGGCACTTTATAAAACAATAATCTAAATAACAATAAATATAAGAAAAGGTACTCAATAGTATTTATAATAGGAGAAATGAAAATTGTAAATACAATCTTGTCTACCTATACACTTTCAAACTTAGTATAGTTTGCCAACTGATGGCAAACACGTAGTGTCCCAGTAGTGTGGTTTTGAATAGGTGTAAATATGAAAACAGTTTGCCACTATGTAGTTAAGTTCATAATGAACATAACACATGACCCAGAAATTACTCAGGTGTTTACATATATACCAGAATCTTTATACACATTTTTTACAGAAGCACTGATAATGATAGCTTAATGCTGGAATCAATCCACATGTTTATCAACAGTATAAGAGAGAAAGTTATATTTTGACACAGAACTACTTTTCAACAGTGAAAATGAGCTACCTCCAATAACCCAGTAACAGTGGATGAATTTACCAATATAAAATTGAATGATAGAACCAGCACATAAAATGAAAATGCCAATGATTTTATTTCTACAAAGGTCAAAAAGAGGCAAAACTAAATTAAGTTATATAGGAGTGCATACAGATGTTTAAACTATACAGAAAAGCAAATAAATGACTACTAATAATGACAGAATGAGGTGTAGTGGCTATCTGGATGTTCATTATTGCACTGTTAGTTTAAATGAATCTATTAAGTTCTATGTTTTTGTTATGTAGTTTATATTTTAAGGTAAGAGGTGTTCATAAAATACACTTAAGGTCATTATCAAAATGCAAGAATAGTTCTTGGTGTTAAGAATAGAACATTCTGGGGGTGCCTGTGTGGCTCAGCGGGTTAAGCCTCTGCCTTTGGCTCAGGTCATCGAGGGATCTAGCCCTGCATCAGGCTCTCTGCTCAGCTTCCCCTCTCTCTCTGCCTCTCTGCCTACTTGTGATCTCTTTCTGTCAAAAAAATAAATAAAATCTTTGAAAAAAAAAAGAGAGAATAGAACATTCTGTTCTTGCAGGCATATTGTCCAGGAAGTTATTTTACACGGAAGCGAATGGGACATTATATGGCACACATGCTTGGGCAGCTGCTCTGGCGCAGCTCAACTATATAATGTAGGTGCATATAGAACACCTGGGAACTAAGAGGAGTATGAGTCTTTGAGAAAAGTTGTGCTTCCTAAGCACTCCCAAGTGTAAGGGGTTTATTATTATCTTGTAGCTAACTGTACCCTAGGCTGATGTGGCCTGGGGATATACCTAACATAGTAATTTTAGGCAAATAAATGCAAGCCTTGCTGTTTTATATTTGGTATTTATCCAATCCATCTTTCTATCCATTATTTATGGAAAAGTCATTTTTGGAAACCACCTAAGATAATGTTTTTAGCCTTAATAACATTTATTGTATTATGTATGGGAAGTAACATGCTCGGTAAAGAAAATTGGGAAAATAGAGAAAAGCACACAGAAACCTAAGTCACAAAGTAGTTCCAATATCTAGATTATTAGTCAAGTAGTATGTAATGCATAGATCACATATGTATACCTATATATTATTGCTATTGTGTGAAAAATAACTGTATGTAAAAAGGTCAACTCCTTGATATGGATACTGCAAAAAAATGTCCTGGTTCATGATTTGTCTTTAATTTGCATAGTGTTTTTCAAAGCATTTTTTAAATTTAACATTTTTATGTAACCACTTCTATCAGAATTTTTATTATTAGCACCACGCTCTAACCAACTGAGCTAACCAGCCAGCTACTATCGGAATTTTTAATTATAGTCCTTATCTTTGGTGTCATGTTTTGAGAGCCCTTCCTATCTCTAATTTGCAAAGCTATTCATAGTTTTGTCTGGGATGTGTCTGGGCTATGTTTTTAATATTTATATGCAATATAACTAGAACTTATTTTTATTTATTTTAAAGGAAAGGATGTAATTTTATTTTTAACTAAAAATGCAACCAGTTATCCTAACATCATTATTGAAGTAACCTACCCATTTACTACTCATTTCACATTCTTTGTTACAATATAAATGCTGATATTTACGTTTCCCTTTGTTAGCCTTACATATTTTCCCACTAATAAAACCGTACTATTGTTTGAGTACAATAGGCCTTAATTATTAGAAGGCTATACAGCACATTTTAAAATATGACATGTCATTTTATTAAATTTTTCACTTCTTTCTTGACTATTCTCATTCAATTTAATAGATGTGTTTTATAATCAAGTTAGAAAAATATCGATCTGTGATTATGTTTGCAATTGCACTTCTGCTTATGTTTGTTTAAGGAGAGGATCATTTTCTTTTTGAATTTGTCATTTTTCCTTAATTATGGTGTGTTTCTTCTCTTTTATTCAAATAATTTTTTAAGTATCTTACCTTATACTTTTTCTAACATTATAGTCTGAAATATTTCTAGACAAGCTTATTGGTGTTATTTTATACTTTTGCTCGTTTTAGATACTGGATCTCTTATCCATTTTAATTTTTCCACTTGACTTTCTAACAAACTTTTGCTTTGAAATTATTTTTTATGATCACTGCCTCTTGAACATTTATTTTCTTTGTAGCATTCAGGTTACTTAGTATTTTACTGAGTCAAGATAAAGTTGGACACATATATCTTTCCGTGAAATTTACCAGCTTTTAGGTGGTAGATGCCTGCAAGAAAATAATTCAGTTTTTTCCTCCATCTAAACTGTTTTCTATTCTATTATATACTATTTACTTCCCATTATATTGCATTATATTTTGGCGTATTATTCCTTTTCTATCTGTCAGTAGAAGAGGGTAGCAGGGGGAGGAGGAAGAGGGGGAGGAGGAGGGGAGGAGGGGGACTGGGGAGAAAAAGAAAAGAAAAAGGAATCTGTATCCTTGCCTTTATTGTCTCTTCTCCACATTTGTTTTCAGAGTTTTATCTTAATCTCTATAATTTTTTCCAATGGATTTTTTTAAAAATTAGGGATGAAAACCTGTCAACAATTACATTATCCACTTAATTTACTTCTTTATCTTTCTTTAACTCATTGTACTCAGGATACTATCTGCTGCACGCCATCAAAATTGTCTTCTTCAAGATGTCAGTGAGCTTCTTGTTACTAAATTTGACGGAAACCTTTTGCTTATTGTTCCTCTCAGCATCATTTGAATTTGGACATTCTCACCTTTCTTGAGTGTCATTTTATCAACATCAATATTATTTCTGTGACTCCACATTCTTAATATTCTTATTTTTTCTCCAAGTATTCATGTGAGTCTATGTTAGCTTTTTTCCCCCTTTATTTGTAACTTAAATGCTAATCTTAGCCTGGATTTTCTCCAGAAAGCAGACACTGGGCTTGCATGCAGTAGTTTAATTTGGGAAGGATTCTCAGGGAACAGCAATAAGAGGCTGGGAAGAGTTAAACCAGGAAGGAGGGAAAGCCAACAGAAGGATACAGAACTGAGCTGCCCAGCATTGCAAACAATGTGGCGCAATCTTTTTGGAATCCTTTGAGGAGCTCAAGCAAAAGAAGCCTCAAAATTCTAATACTCAAGAGATAGAAGAAAGGACGATTTATTCATTAGCTCTCTTATTGGTCAAGGATGGCCACATGGGTGTAACTTGGTCAAACGTTTAATTTTGTTGTATATAAGTGCTGTATGTAAGTGCTGAGCATTCCCACAAGCAGTCCACTCTCTTTAGTCAAAGAAATCTTAAGACTGAAAGGAAGAAATGAGTATGTGTAGTTGATCTGAGGTGCATCAGGTTAAAACTCTGGGAGCAGGTTGTGGCAACAGCAGCAAAAGCTGTAGAAATGGTGGGCTGAACCCATGTGAGACGGGAACACAGAAGTGCCTGAAGTGTACTCTAGTGCCTCTTCTGTTCTCGTTCCATACATCTTCCGTTGAAAACTCTCAGTTGACCCTTCACTGTCAATCAATACTTATCTCTACCCTTTTGAAAGTTCCAGAGCTACATGTCACTTGTAGACATGTAGATCCTCTCTATCCACATTCATCTATCCATGAATATTCTGCAGACACATGAAACTAATATTCAAAAGTGAACGCACTATCCTTAGTTGAATACTAAGTGTCAGGCTCTGTTGTAGATTTTGATAGAGAAGACATGACTAAAACAGTCACAATCTCTGCCTGCAAAAATTTATACTTTAGTAAGAAAGAAATGCAGTATAGATAGTAATTTAAGCATGGGAATGCAAACCATTAAGAAGGGTAATGAGGAGAAAGAGTAATAAGGGATAGGCTAGGACATTTCATACTGAAACTGTCAGGAGTCTCCAATGGATGAATAGTGGTATGGGCAGTGGATGCTTGTAAAAGTAGATGGATCTGGTAGTGATTAGGAGGTTACTTAGTGAGATGAAAAAAGCTCAAAAGGAAACTTCATAAGTGGTCTGAAGACAGCATCTCAGGTTATTCTCAAATGTGAATCAGACGAGGTGCACTTCTTCCTCATTGTCCTCAGGATAAGGTATAAATAACTTACAATATCTCTGAAGTCCAGAGAGGATCTGGACATGGCTTACTCCTCTTTATTCTAACTTTGCCTATCCTGGTGAAGTCTATACTTCCATTCAGACTGATTTTCTTTCATATCCTTGATTGCAAAATACATTCTTCAATCATCAGGGACTTTTGTACATTTTGTTCCTTCTTTCTATATCATTGCTTTATTCATCCAACACTCTGCCCTCAATAGTTCATCTGATCTTGCATATTCACCTTCTGTTTTTTAAAGTTTCTGTTCAAATTCCAGTTAGTTAACATACAATGTAATATTTGTCCCAGATGTACAATATAGTGATCCAACCCTTTCATACAATACCCAGTGCTCATTACAGCAAGTGCACTCCTTAATCCCCATCACCTAGTTCACCCATCCTCTCACTCACCTCCCCCAGAGTCACCATCAGTTTGTTCCTTATAGTTAAGTCAGTTTCTTTGTTGCCTCTCTCTCTCTTTTTTCCCCTTGGTTCATTTGTTTTATTTCCTAAATTCCACATATGAGTGAAATCACATGGCAATTGTCTTTCTCTCACTGACTTCCTTCACTTAGCAAAACATTCTCTACCTCCATCCATGTCATTGCAAATGGCAAGACTTTGTGTTCCTCTTTATGGCTGAGAAATATTCCATTGATTAGCAAGTTACTTTAGAATGCATTTATAAATTGTTAGGACATGTTTATTGTATTATATTCTTCTTCCTTTATGTCATTTATGCTATTGCAGTGTTATTATTGGCTTCTCAGAAAAGCTCTTTTTTCATCTCAATGTTTCCTACTTGTATCATTTTCTATCTCATATTTCAGAGTCAATATATACTTTGGGGGGGGCATTTTATTTATTTATTTGAGAGAGAGACAGTGACAGAGAAAGAGAGAGCACAAGTTGGGAGGAGAGGGAGAAGCAGGCTCCCACTAAGCAGAAAGCCTGACATGGCGCTCAACCCTAGGACTCTGGGATCATGACCTGAGCTGAAGGCAGACTCAACTGCCTGAGCCACCCTGATGCCCCAAAAGCCAATATATTCTTGAAATTTTTTTAGAGGACAAAATAAGAGTTTTATAAAATTTCTTCCTATTTCTGCTATAACATTTTATTTTTGGTGTTTAATACAGCAAATATTATATTATTTTTTTACTGCATGGGAAAAATTAATATAATTAAAGACAAACAAACAAATGACAAACTCAGAAAGCATATTTAAAACTCATCCAAGACTTTTCTACAAATCAATAAGAAAATGATTAACAATCCAATTAAAAATGGGCCGAAGATCTAAAGTTTTAATTCAGAGAACATATATAAAAATGACTTCCAAATGTATGAGCAAATACCCTATATAATTCATAATGAGAAATGCAAATTAAGATTATAAATAATAACAATATTTCACCCGTCAAATTATCAAAAATAATTTTTTGTGGAAAAACACAAATTCATTTCTCTTCTCTGTGTCTTAATTATCTTTCTAAGATATAATTACATATTTATAATTATATATTATATTATATTATATTATATTATATTATATATTTATAATTATATAATAGATAAAGACCAAATTCCTTTTCATGGCATTCAAGGCTCTGCAGTTGAAATGTCATTTTCTGCCATCATGCCTGTCCTTGAATTATGCTGCTATTTTGAAGAAGGGCATTTTTCTTTTCTGCCTCAGTCATTATGCATGTTTTTTCTTTGCTTAGAGTTCCTTTATATCTTCTGTAAATTACATGGTTCTACTCATCTGTTACTACTGGGTGAAGAAACAACACTCTATTCTCTTTTCTTCTAAGTTTTGTACACATTGGTGCATAATTGTTTTTACCTGCCTCCCCAGTCTGCTCTGATTTCCCTGAAGGAAGGGATATATTTTACTTATAACTGTATCTCCTTCATTGACACAGATCAAATGTTTGTTTAATAAATAAGTGCTTTGAAATGAAAAGTTAAGTATATAGGCATTTTATTACTTTATTAATGTGTAGTTGAGGTATATTAACTTACACATATTCAAAATGTATAATTTGGTGGGGGTTGGGGGATGGGCAAAATGATTGAAGGGGAGTGGAAGATACAGGCTTCCACTGAAGGAATGAATAAATCACAAGAATAAAAGACACAGCATAGGGAATATAGTAATTGTAATAGTGATGTACGGTGACATGACAGACGGCAGCTACATTTACTTCTGTTAAGCATAACATACAGAGTTATCAAATCACTGTACTATACACCTGAAACTAAGGTAACATTGTGTGTCAACTATGCTTAATTAATTAATTAATTAAACTAAAGTATATAGGGGCACCTGGGTGGCTCAGTCAGTTAAGTGTCTGCCTTCTGCTCAGGTCATGATCCTTGGGTCCTGGAATAGAGACCCAAGTGGGGCTCCCTGCTCACCAGGGAGTCTGCTTCTTCCTCTCCTTCTCACCCTCCCCCTTGCTCATGCTCTCACTCGCTCGGTCTCTCTCAAATAAGTAAATAAGAAAAACAAAGTATATAATTTGATGAGTTTTGACATATACATAAACTCTTTAAGTACTTATCACAATCAAGAAAATGTACATTTTGAACTCCAAAGTTTCCTCATGCCTCTTTCTAATTCTTTCCTACTCAATCCTCTCAACACCTCTAGGAAACTATTGGTCTGCTTTCTGTCTCTAGATTAGTTTTTATTTTCTATAATTTTATTTAAATGGAATCCTACATATGTACTCTAACTTTTTTTTTACTTCTTTCTTTCATCATATTCTTTTAAATTACTTCGTGATACCTTATGTATCAATTAACTAGTTCCTTTTTATTGTTGGTAAGATTTTATTGTATAGATATACTAAAATTTGTTTATCTCTTCTCTTCTTTTAGGACATGTATTAAAATGAATTAGCATGAAACCAGAGAGGGAGATAAGTCACAAGATATTCTTAATCTCAGGAAACAAACTGAGGGTTGCTGGAGGAGAAGGGAGTGGGAGGGATGGGATGGCTGGGTGATGGCCACTGGGGAGGGTGTGTGCTATAGTGAGTGCTGTGAATTGTGTAAGACTGATGAATCTCAGACCTGTACCCCTGAAACAAATAATACATTGTATGTAATTTAAAAAAAGAAAAGAAAAATAAAATGAATTAGCACAGGAAAACTTCATGCATACTTTAAATGATATTTTGACTTTTTGACTCATGTTTAGACTATTGTGCCTCTTTTAAAATAATTCATTATGTAAAGTATTTCTTTATTAAAACAGAACAAAAACAGAAGTTTCCATGAATTTGAAGGCCTAAGCTCAGAACTGGCATAACCTCAGTTCAACTAATGTATTTTCAAAGCAAGTCACAAATCTAGCACAGATTCAAGGGAAGGGAAGGACAGACTCAGCCTCTTGTGGATGGAATGTCACGTGTCTCTTTGATGGTCATCCTTGTTACACAATCTATGATGAGAAAATTGATAAGAGTTCTACCACCAGGGAAATTAATGCATGAAATGTGTTAGATTAACATAGATGAATCAATACATCTAAATGAGTACTGTTCTCGGTAAGGTAGTCCATTTGGATCCAATGCTTTACATTTTAGTATTATATCAATTTCTCCAAATATCGATAATCACTAGGTTGTACATAAAGTATCATTCCTTTATTATGACTCTCCATTGTGTGAATAAAACAAAGCAAGCAATTAAAGCATTAAACCTTCCAAAATCATCAATGTGAAGAATAGACTTCTGAGGCAAAGACTCAGGAGAAATGTGATGGGATCTATTCCTTTTTAAATTTATTTTTCTGCTAGACAGAGTAAAAGTCAGATATGGGGATTTTTGGTGAAAGTCTCTAGCAACAGGTATAGTCTTTTTAACTTAATCTGCCCAATGAGGAGTAAAAACAAGATGGTGACACTGAGAAAAAATAATCATACATTTCTCCTTTACCAGTTTCCAAGTATGTAATTTCTGCCTTTGTCCTGTGGTTTAAAAACAAATCAAAGAGCTAACACCCCAATGAAGATAACCAGAAGAACAGAGCCAAAGAGTTGTAAGTCAAGAGCATAACCTGACACAGCCAGAAATGTTTAGGGAAACTAGAACATGGTATCAGAGGGCATGCAACAGAGATATTTGGAAAGCCATATCAGAAAGAAGACCTATTTCTTTGCCATTTTTTCTTAAGGTGAAGGGGGACGTTTTACATATTTGGAACCAACAGCATAAAATATCTTTAGTTTCTACATTTTTCCTGCTGAATGTAGATACTTGGTACTTGTTTTTTATTTTTTATTTTTTTTTAATTAAACTTCTTTCTGAAGACTTCATGTCAAAGGTACTAGCAAGGGGATAGTACCAATTCCTATTCATCTTTTATGGCAATCATTCTCTACTGTCCTATGTAATGGAAACATACTGGCAAAGGCAAGTTCTTAAGAAGAGTTAGGACTTAACCAAACTGAGAACATTTATGTAGAGTGAGTATCTAAAATGTGGACCTGAAGAAATATATCCTAATCCAAATTTAATAAAAAATATTTAAAAATTTGAACTATTTAGGTATACTGTTTTTATTGAAAATTTATTATTACATGTATATTTTTTGTTTATTTTTTTATTTTTTTAGGAGGACTTTATGGCCCAAAAAGAAGTAAAGCCTCTCAAGCTGAGGATGATGTTCTTAAGATTCTTCCTCAAAAAACAGAGTCCTAAACTAACAGCCCTACTTGTCTAGGTTAAAATGTTGCATATGAAGGAGATCCATATATTTCATTTATTCTTAGAGTGAGCTTCCAAACCAAAATCAAATTTAAAACCCTTGGATATATGCCCATCCATACAAAAGGCAGAAATATTGGCATATAGAAGATAAAAATTTGCAAGATGGACAATGCCTAGAGAAAAACATTACAAAATCTGGGCTCATCCCCAACTTCACCATTGACTTTCCACATATCCTTGAAGCTTATCATTTAACTCTTTCAAAGCCTTATTTTCCGCAACTGTATAATGTGACACTTAAGAAACTTATTTACTGTATTCATATGTAACTGAATGTACGTGGAATGTCTTTTGGGGATACACAAGAACATGGCAATATAGGGTGCCTTTGGGGAGTGCTCACCTGTTGCTGAGTAACAGGTATGTAAAGTATTTCTCATTGTCTAATCATTTACTCCTTTTGCATTTTGTACCTTGAGCGTTTTATTGAAAAAGAGAGAAGAGGAGAGAAGAGGGGAGGAGAGAAGAGAAGAGAGGAGGGGAGAAGAGGAGGGGAGAGAGAAGAAAGGGGGAAGGAAGGAAGGAAAGAAAGAAGGGGAAGGGAAGGGAGGGAGGGAGGGAAGAAATAAATCTTAAAACCATTGACATTCATAGATAATCCCAAGTCTTTGGCTAACTGAAATTTATTTTATTCATAAAATACACACCTTATTTTGAAAAAATGTTTATATGGTTTATCTTTAATATCATCTGGTATTATTTGGTATGACTTTTTCATCTTACATTTTAAACACTGCCTTCCTCATTTTATCAGTGAATCTTTTCTGCTTAGCCCAAGAAACCAGGTAAACAGGTGCACAATACTCCATGAAGTGATCACCATGAAATGAACAGGAATGATGTCACCCTGTCTATTATCTATTAATATAGAACCATCTGTTATCTATGAATACCATGTTGTAATACTATGTTATCTAATAACATTCCTTGGACTTCTACAGAAGCTTGAGGAGGGAATTAAACATGCACCCCTTCCTAGCTCTCAACTTCTTGATGACATCATTCTACTTTTGAATATACGCTGACTCAGCCCAATTCATTTAGGGGTAGGAAAGATGGACAGATGAACACAGGCATCTTAAAAGGAGAAACTGACTGAATAAAAGTAAAAAAGAAACCATATGATAATTGACTCTTTCCGCTTGACTTATTTCACTCAGCATAAACAACAAATCTTGGAACACTGAAAAAATAAAATTAAAAAAAGTAATAAAAATGAAAAAAAAACATTAACCTTAAAAAAAAAAGTGAAAAAGACGTGAATCAACATATGGTGCATATGTGTTATGTCTGGATGCTGAGACCAAAAAATAGTGATGCCTCTAGCAATGAGGAGAAGGAGGCAACATTTTATTAAGGTTACTGATTCAACCTGTGGCCTCTAAATTCAACTGGGTATGGAAAATGTATGGATACTCAGAAGGAAAGACTGCAAGAAAAGAGGTCTTTTGGGGTAAGAATTTTAATGTGTACAAGCCACTGTACTTCAAAGACAAGCACCAAATTTGAAATGTTGCTGCACCGAGGTTCACATGTGTGTGTGAGATACAAGCTCAGTCATCCTCAAGCTTTTGAAGAGGAAGAAACAGGGGGTAAACCAGGAAACATCAAAGTGGCTGCCCTGGCTTGCTGGGGAAGGTGAAAAGCGAGTGGCTCTGTTAATCGCACTCTGTGCGCTGAGGCCACAGCCAGTGGATTGCCTGCCACACAAAGGGCTCCTCTCATTAACTTCTGCTTCTCTTTTGGAAACATGCCAGTGGATGGCAGAGTTCTGTCAATGAGCTTGTACCCTTCTTCCTTAGCTATGAATCACTACCTGAGCCATTACTGCCATGTCACGGGTTGATGCTGGACTAGGAGGAAATACACTTGATATTTTTTCATGAACTTCCTTAAAATATTTTCAAAACGCTTTAGACAACCCTTGCATCCACGTCTTGATTAAAAAACAAAAACAAAAACAAAAAAAACCACCAAACCCTTGCCTGAAACATCACAAGGGATTGTTGAAATGGTTCACATAATATAGTTATTTTCCAGACTCAGTCTATGCAGTCCACTTTCAAAAGTGCCTTTCAAACTTCACGTGGGATGACCAGTGGTCTTAAAGGGCCATAATCAACGTGGTGTTTTTGATTTGCAGTGTATCCATTTATTGTTATTGTATTTGTGACTCATTTCCTGAAAACCCACTCTCTCCCTCACACTGTTCTTGCCTTTGTTGCTACAGCAGTGAAGAGAGAGGAACACGGTTCTTCCCTCAAAGAATGTTGAGACATTCTGATAAGGCAGTGACTGTATCCCAGTCATCCCATACTGACAGTGGTCGCATGTTTTCTAAAATTCCAAAAGCTCAGTATCACCTCCCTGATCTCTATGGCTCTAGTTTATTCCTTTCTCAATTTGTCCACCTCACCACCCCCTTCACATTAGATTTCTTGAACACTAATGATCATATTATGCCCCTCGTTGCAAAAAAATTATCAACTGAGTTCCCACTGGCTATACAGAAAAAATGCAAATGTTGTAGTTTTGCCTACAAACAAATGGGATCATCGCTTGTCATCCAGGCTTTCTCACCATATGCTCTAGAAGCAATGAAATATTTTGTTTTCTCTCTATTCATCTCCTTTATTAGTGCTGCACTTCCTTCTGGAATGCCTTTTCTTATGTGTCCTTAGGTATCCATGTGACCCAACCCTTAATCATCTGCCCAGCCCCTGTCCTCTTTATAGCTTTCCAAATACGTCTCTTACTCCCCACCTAGGCGTATTTGCTCCTGCACCTGTATTCCATTTCACTTTAAAAAATAAAGCCACATGGCTGTTCTGTAAGATATTTATTTTCCTGCCAGTTTTCACCATTGCCTACTAAGCACCTTGTAGCTATAGTCACAAGGGCTTAGAACTGTTTATAAAATTAATATATTGCATTAATTATAGAGATTTGTGTTTTATTGACTATCATTTCAAAAATCAGTCTAGATCATTATCAGATTATCTCTCAACCCAAGTTTTATTCATATTACTTATACTGGCAAAGGCTACATACAGTGAAATAGAATAAACCATTATATTTAAGAAACTATTGGGCAAAAAGTGAGCACTGTTAATTTCTGAAAGAAAGTCTACTTCTGAAATGTTTCCATCATTCCTACTCACTTAAAAAATCAATGTATTGGGGTGCCTGGATGGTTCAGTGGGTTAAGCCTCTGCCTTTGGCTCAGGTCATGATCTCAGGGTCCTGGGATGGAGTCCCGCATTGGGCTCCCTGCTCAGCAGGGGGACTGCTTCCCCCCCCACCTCTGCCTCCCCCTCTGCCTGCCTCTCTGCCTACTTGTGATCTCTTTCTCTGTCAAATAAATAAGTAAATAAAATCTTTAAAAAAAAACAACAACGTACATTTGAAAAAAGTACATGAAAGTATCAATAAAACAATACATTTAAGGGCAAAGCAGACTGGCTGGAAGGGGTGGACATTAAAGGGCTTCTACACTCACTGCTCAGGATAGTTACAGTGTTTGGATTTGTCAGGTTATCCATTTTGCTTTACTCTATATTCTGCCATGACATAGCAGAAATCTTTTGTTGCTCTCTGAATATCATTGCTTTCAGAAATAGAGTGATCTCCCTCTTTCAAACTCAGCAATTAAAATACAACATTTCAACACAACCAGTTGTGTTGTTCTTGCAACATGGATCAGGAACATATGTTTACTACTTCCCAGCTTATTCTGGCCGTGTTCTGCTGACTTCTCAGATTTCCATAAGGTGTTTCCTGAGGGTTACTTCAGTTGAAGACTAATCCTACAGACTACACTGCAGTTTCAATAAAGCATCCATTGGAATGGCAACAGAGACACTTCAGTGTTCTTGGGCATGAAATCTCTCTACTGTGAACCCCCTTCCATAATTCTAAGAATATATAATATACACATGGTTCCTTTAAATAAAAATATCTAATAAATACACGATAATCCATATTGACTGAATTGTCAATTACCTATGCTGATGGAGGGGGAATCAACAACTTGTAAAATACAACTGGTTTCGACACTCAGCTCATAAATTATATAATGTTCTAATTCTCTGTAAGACACAGTGTACACTTGGATAGACTGGTTTATCTTCCCTGTTAGATAATTTATATGTATTTATTAAACTGATATAAAATGAATATCATTTTGACCTTAAAATGATTGTTTTCTTTAATGTTATCCTCATTAAATTCAGTATCATTATTTTCATTGGTCTGGGGTTGAACAGACAGCGTCACTGTCAATAACTTAAGTTGTTGGTTTAGGTTTGATATTCAATGACTTTAAAACATTTTTAAAGGAAAAAATGTAAGTTCTCTCAAATATTTAATATTATCTAGACATATGGGGAATGACAACATTGAGTGAATCTGTACAACACAGAGCTTGTAGCAGACTGCAATGACGAAAACACTAGGAAGACTTTGAATATGTGAAAGAGAGAGAAAGCCTTTGTATCATTGTTATCAGCATTTTCTTTTCATGTTTTCCTATTAGGTTTTCTGCATTTTATTTCTATCCATGCCATAGCAATCTTGATGAATATCAATGAAGTGATAAGTTGCTTCCCAGACAACCATGTGAATTTCTGAGGGAAGTGTTAACAAAATGGCAACCCACACTTTAAAAAAGTGTGTGTGTGTGTGTGTATTATTTATAGATTGAGTTACCCATTTGCCATAGTATTTTGATGGTAACCATGACTACACTGTGTGATTTTGACTGTCCAATATCTGCTCATCTCATCTCATTCTCTCCCTATTTACCTCAAAGAGATGCAAAAAGCCATTTTGATATAACAGTGAAAATAACAAAATACTATACTCAGAGGGATTATAAAAATAAAGGGCTCTCTTCAATTTTCTGTATCCCAGGGATTATTTGAAGAGTAATAAAAACTCATGGCTTTCAAAAATGATATAAAATATTACTATAAGAAAAAAGAAGCAATAAGACAGTATCTAAACCAAATGATGAATAAGTTGACACATTCAAGTTACACACCAAAAATAAAAGCAACCGATCAGAAAACAAAACAAAACAAAGCCAATAACATTTTCAAGAGATGAGAGCCTTTTTAGAGCCTACAAACATATGGCAAAGGAATCACTGCTTTTTTTAAGCTTAAAACAGCAAAAAAATAATAAAGCAAATTTCAAATAAACTAATACACAGTAGACCCCATTTCACAGAAACAGCTCTTTAAGGAATGATACAATTTTAAAGTGGAGTTCCTTGCACATCTTACAGTCCAATTTAAACACTGAAAATGAACTCAAAGTAGCATCAGGTGTAATAATAACAATTCATATAATCGGGCAAACCACTGTACATCCTGAACCAGCTCATTCATGTCTACTACTACAGCCCTGTAAATATAAAACCATTGAACAATTTATTGCCTTGAAACATTATTCACTAGTTCACTGGATTCAAATTCTGTAGCATTTACTGGTCTTTAACTGGGGGTAAGTAACTGTAGCTATTCTTGCCTCAGTTTCTAGACAGACTTCTTTACATGTTCTACATATCTCTGATTATAACAGAAAGTATGATTCTGTTCAGGATGGCATAGTTACCTTACATTTGATTCATAATCCCTTCTTCAAATACCTAGGGAATATAAAACTTGGTTCAAAAAGAAAAAAAGAAAGAAACATATATTTAGACTTACAGTTGTCAGATTTAGCAAATAAAATTATAAGGTGCCAAGTTACATTTGAATTTCATATAAATAGCAATTAATTTCTAGGTATAAATATGTCCCAAATCTTACATGGGACAATCCTACCTTATAACCCTACTTAGACCAGAAATGGAATGAGAATTAAAAGCAGGTAAATGGGATGAAGCATGGGTCTGCTGCTGACTGTTGTCTGGAAATAGGTAATATCAAAGATTTTGGTGCCAACTGGACAAAAGCAAATAAAAGTTTCATGTAAAAGCAAGGTCAAACTAAAGAAAAAAGATCAAATTCATTTGGCATAAAGAGAAGAACAGAGTTCAAAAATAATAAGCCAAAAAAATTCCTGTAAAAATTAATCTCCAATTGCAAAATGAAGAAATACAATACTGAGATTAAAAAGACCACAGTATAAACAGTTGGTATAAGAATTCTACCAAAATAAAACTAATTTATTGTGATATTTGTAACACTGTAACTAATTTATTTTAACAGTCCAATTTTCAAACTACTTTGGAACAATTATTATTCTTAAGTGCATACACACATATTTATACATACATTGATTCTATTAAAAAGGAGTAGAAGGCTATTAAGAATTTAAAAATTGATGTTAAAAAGAATCCATTATTAATATACTAAAAGCCATGGAATTATATTCTTTAAATGAATTGTATTGCACATGATTAATACCACTCTATGAAGTAGTTAATAAAAAAAAATCAGTTAAGAATCTTTCTAAATATATGTACCTGTATACACTGTGTGTATGTGTATACTACATGTGGGCACATTAAATATATATTCTTTTAGTTTTTATATATCTATGTATATATATATACAGAGAGAGAGAGAAACATAGTAGAAAACTGAATTATCCCTTTATGAAAGACAGCCAGATAAGGAGATTAAAAATATCAAAGACTACTTACAAGTCACTTTTAGAAGGGCACTTAGGGTGACAGGGATTAAGAAGGGCACTTGTGATGAGCTCTGGGTGTTATATGTAAGTCATGAATCACTAAATTCTACTCCTGAAACCAATATTACACAGTATGTTAACTAGAATTTAAATAAAAACTTGAAACAAAATAAATATAAAAAATAAAATAAAATAAGAAGAAAGGCATTTAAATTGTTAGCTGATATCTCAAAGTATAATGAGAAAAGAAGGCAATGAAATAGTATCCTTGATAGTCTAAGAGAAATAACTGTGAACCTTGGATTCTAGGCACACACCTATCCATCTGAAAAATTATGTGACAAAGAATGCTCAGATTTCACCAAAACCTTGTTCATTCTCCAGAACACATAGCTGGACTACTTTCCCTTTCCTTGCTTAAAATTAGGTAGATCCCTGTCTGAGTTCTGGTCAGTGAAAAGTGTGTGGGCTTATATACACCACTTCTTGCTATAACATGCAGTTAAATAATCCTTCATACTTCTTTCTACTCATGTTTTCATGAACTTGGGATCCTAGCAAACGTAAGAGACATAGAATAAGAAGGAATACCCAAATCAATAAATGGAAGGATGCTTGCTAAATACTCCATTCTACTTAATATGAATGAAAAATAAACCTCCATGATATTAAGCTATTGAAATTAGGTTTTGTTTGTTATAGCAGAAGACATAACAAAAACATTCTAGGATAAACAAAAGCTGTGTTTACATGCAAAAGACCCACACTAGGAAAATCTAAAGAATTAACTTCATTGGGATATAAAAAGAAGTGAGAGCAAAGACCAAGAACATCCATAAATAGGTGGATAAATCTCTATAAATATTGATTGCACATAATAATACCTAATATAAAAGTATAAAGGCTTCATTAAAGTAGTGGATAAAATATATAAGTAGGAGCATAGAAATCTGAATAAAAGCATTTGCAAAGGAGGGTACTACTGAAAAGGAGGATAATGATGTTATGACTGTGTATTGTTAAATATATGTGTTAAAATATCTTGACTACTAAGAAATATAATAGGAATTTTTTTCTAGAATTTCTATACATAGAAGAACAAAAATGGTGAAAAAAAGAGAGTGATATACAAGAAAAAAAGCATCAAATAAGATTGAGAACAAAATTGATTAAAAAAGAAATAAAAATTATATAATAAAGTTGGAAAATTTGCATGCTAATGTAAATACAACAAATTTAAACCTAAAGATTATAAAAATAAATTTTGAAAAATCCATCTCTATGCTATTTATGGGATGCACATAAAATTATTACATAAATAATAAAAGTCAAAGTATGGGGATATACATATGTCATGAATATGCTGAACAATATTCTATGAGAGATTAATTAATAGTATGGGGAAAAGCCAATCTTAAGATGGAACCGGTCACTTAATAATGAAATAAAGTTTCAGTTAACAAGAGTGTTTCAGTTCACCATAATGACCTAAATGAAACAATTACTTAGCTCAATTTCTCATGGAATGTGACCTCTTAAAATTAGAGAACATACTTAATTTCTCAGCACACATGAAATGTGAAAAAAAAATGATTACATGCATGGCCACAAAGCTCGTTTTACCAAACTTTTAAAAAATGGATTTTGGAAATGATACTATTATGCAACCATGCAATTAATTTAAAATAACATATTTAGAAATTTAAAAAGAAAGTTCTAACATCTCATGCCTCAAATAGGTTGTATTCAAAATTAAAAACACATAGAAGTTAAAAACTTGTGGGATCCCAAGAAAGCCCAAATAGAAGTAAATAAGAAATTGCATAGCATATAAGATCAAGTTAATAGCTAAACATGGAATTTAAAAAGTTATAAATGAATAATAAATCAAAAGAAAGTAGAAAACAATACTTAAAAGTAGGTAAGAAAATAATTTTCAATTACATATTATATAATTCAATTACACAAATCAGAGATAGTTAATGGTGAGAAATAGAATCTGAGGAGATAGGTAAAAATTATAATTTTTGCAAAATTAAGCAAGAAAATAAGAGAAAACATAAAAAATGGTATCAAGAATGAATTTTATATAACCACAGATGCTGTAGAGATTAAGGCTAGTAGATATTAGGTATGGATGCTATAGTCTACCATAAGCAAATAGGTTTAAAGTATTAAAAAAATAAAGTAATTGGATTAGAAAGTAGACAACTTACTTGAGTAAAAACCCTGGGATCTAATGAGTTTGTAAGAGTTTCATCAAATATTCAAGGACAATACAGTTTCAAAATTATATGCTCTTCTAGAGAATACAAAAACAGGAGCTATTCCCCAAGATTTTCATTTATATTAGTTGTAAAAATCTTTACTGACAAACCAGAGAAGTACTGAATAGGATAGGAAAATGATAAGGAATTTTCACTTGTGACTAAAGATACTATAAATAAAGAAACTTTAAAGAAAATATTACAAAAGTTAGTATAACATTATTTATGTTAGTGATGAAAATTTCATTTCATATTAGGTAATTGATTATTATAATTCACTGTTAACATATTAAAGGAGAAAAACCATATATTCTGCTCACTAAATGCAGAGAATATTGAATAAAACCCCAAATCAGCCATGGTTCATAATAATTTAAAAACTCCATTTAGCTAAATAGGTATGGAAGTAAAAAGGTTTTAAACTAATATATGTCTATAAAAATGTCCTACACTACAGATACCAACTGATGAAACAACAAAATCATTTCCTTTAAATACGATACAGATGCCTGCTACCTCTTTTAATTCAACCTTCTACTAGAGGTGCTATTAGTTCAGAAAAATTAGACAAAAAAGAAAATTATTGAAAAGATAGAAAAATTGTTACTTGCAATTAATACATTTTTTTATGTAGCACATTCAACATAAATTATAGATAAGCTCAAAAAATATTTAATGAAGTTTCTGGGTATATAATCAATATAAAAGGTCACTTGCTGTTTTATCACAAAACAAAAGTTAGTTAGAAAATTTATCTTAGTAATAAAAAATTCTACCTTTTAAAAGAGCATCCCAAAGCATGAACTATACAGAAATACGTTAACAAAAGATGTTGAAGCTCTTTATCAAGACAATTATAATGAAAAGAGGTTAGGGAAAACCTCAATTAATAAATAAAAAAAACCACTTTGTTGGAAAAAAAAAAAAGCCTCAATATTGTAAAGCTATCATTTCTTTCCAAATTATTCAATAGGTTCAGCATATTTCAAAGAAAAATCTTAACATTTTTTTTAAAGATTTTTATTTATTTATTTGACAGAGAGAGAGCAGGAGAACACAGCAGGGGAAGTGGCAGAGGGACAAGCAGGCTTCCCAACCGAGCAGGGAACCCGATGCGGGGCTTAATCCCAGGACCCTGGGATCATGACCTGAGCTGAACGCAGTTGTTCAACCAACTGAGCCACGCAGGCGCCCCAACATTTTTTTTAATGGTACCTAGGTTAATTCTGAAATTTTTCTAAAAACAGGCTAACAATAAAAACATTCTAAAGGAGGACAAGACCTACTGAATCCATGGTAAATAACTTACTCTATTGTTAGTGCAGGGTCCAAAGAATCAATAGGTGAAACAGCACAGGGACTCTATAGTCAAAGCCATTAATTTATGAAAAAAATTGATTTAACAGACTAGACTTTGCAGAACAGCAGGGGAAATAATATCCCATTCACTTAGTGGCAAGGGGAAAGTGTGTACATATGTAAAAATAAGTAAATAAATATCCTTACCCCACAACATATACAAAAATGTTTTCTATACAGATTAAATATTTAAATGTGAATGACAATGATGTACACATTTAGAAGATTCTGTGTGTGTATACATATACACATATATATTCATAATCTCATGATTACATGAATCTCATGATAAGGAAAGACTTTTTTTTTAAGATTTTATTTATTTATTTGCTAGAGAGAAACAGAGATAGTGACAGAGATAGCAAGAGAGAGCAGGAGCAGGGAGGAGAGGGAGAAGCAGGCTCCTCTCTGAACAGGGACCCCAATGTGGGGCTCCATCCCAGGACCCTGGGATCATGACCTGAGCCTGAGCTGAAGGCAGAGGCTTAACCGACTGAGCCATCCTGGCACCCCAAGGAAGGAGTTCTTAAACAGGAAAAAAAGAGAGAGAGAGAACAAAGTAAATAGTTGAAACCTTCCATTAATTTAGGTGTCCTTGAATGTCTTAGAATTGGGGTAGGGGGTGGGAGGTTGGGTGAGCCCAGTGGTGGCTATTAAGGAGGGCACATATTGCATGGAGCACTGGGTGCAGTACATAAACAATGAATTTTGGATCACTGAAAAAAAAAATTTTTTTAATGTTAAAAAAAAAAAAGAATTCAAATTTTCTTGACAAAGAACTTGAACAACTTTTACTACATTTATTCTATTTATTGCTATTGGAAAAGATAGGTTATATTTTCTTTTCTGTAAGTACATTTTCTACTCTTTGCTGTGTTGTAATGGAAACTAGAAAAAGGAGACCTAATTAAATACAAAATAAGCAAAAGAAAGGAAATTATAAAAAAAGAGCAGAAATTAGATAACCAGAGAAAAGCATAACAATGAGGATGATTTTTTAAAAATCTGAAGTTACTTCTTTGAAAGGCACAATCAAACTGATAGCCAGATTGTTTAGAATAAAAAAAGAGAAAATACAAATCACCAATATGAGGAATGATAAGCTCAGTATTGTTAAGATGTCTATTCTCCCCAGTTGATATATACCTTCTACCCAATCAAAATCAAACCCAGCAGATTTACAATTTTATACCTCTATGTGGGAAACAACACAATTTTAAAATATATATGCAAAAATCAGCAGAACTAAAAAAACAACTGAAGGAATTCACAATTGGAATGTGAGTCTTCAACATACATTCTTGGATAGTTGATAGATCAAACAGAAAAGTAACCAGTATGAATACTGAAGATAAAAAAAAATACTATTGATGAAATTGACCCATATAAAAAAGTCAAATGGTTGAGGCACAAAGATATTGAAAATAAAATTTCAAGGATTTAAATTAGCATGAAGAAGATCAAGTACCTTGGAATAAGTCTAACAGACTAAAAATTATAAATTTTACAGAAGATATTTAAAAGGACTCAAATAAAAGAAGAGAGAAATTGTCTTCATAGATGGGAAGATTCAATATTGTAAAGATTTCAATTATTCCCAAATTGGTTTTTACATTCAATGCATGATGACTTTACTATTTCAGAGATAACATCCATAATATTTAGGAACCAAAGAGATATAAAGTAAGATGGAGAAAGATGTGATGAGGTTTCTTAAGTTTTTAAATCTGGGTGGATAAGAGGGTCCAATGTCCTTGCACCATGTTACCTGTTCCTTTCTAAATTTGAGATAATAAATGTTGACAAACAGAATTAGTCATATACTTTCTCTTGAGATTTCCAGACATATGTCAAAATTATTCTGAGATACTTTGGAATGGACAAGGATTTTGAGGTAAAATCTCCAAAAATTCCTGCCCCATGGACAAGTTAACAGGATTTGGTTGTGAATTCAATCCATATTTAGGGCAGGATTTTCTTTATAAAATATAGCATTAATCTAAGTTCACTGTTCCATTCATTTTACTAACACCTCAAACAAGGCATCTTCATCAGGACTTTGCTAAAGAAAATGCACAATCTAGTTGTATTGACGAATTTGCAATTTTTAAGTATTATTACATCTGCCAATGGGCAAGAAATTTTTTAAAAAACAAATAAGAAAATGATGGTTGATGTAACCCAAACAATACTGGCCCATAAACCAAGTTATGGGAGGGTACTGAAGAAGTTGTTAAAAATCATAGTTCAGTTGATAGATTTTTGGACTCTATTTGTGTACATGATATTCATCAAGCACTGTTGTTTTTAACTCACAAGTAGTGAGGAAGCCTGAGCAACTGTGGCTTTATTGCTCACAAATCCTGTCCACACATTATGTATGGCTATATTTATACACACATATTAATATACATATATATATACACATTATTATATTTATTATATATACGTTATTGATTGATGAATATATAATCTCTAATATATATGTATATAATTTTTAATTATTTCTTTTATTTAAAAAGTCATTCACAATATATCATATCCATAGATTAACTTTCTGTCATATGGCATAATGTGTTAAGTATTTGGAATTCCATTCTTAGATTTAAAAGTCAACTGGATTTCTCACTGCAGATGAATTTATTTTGTTCTTAATCTTTTCCATACTGAAGATGTAGTAGGTCATCTGAAAGCATCCGGTTTGATTACAACCACATAATCTATGCCTTTCTTAAGTATTAGTGCTACACAAATGGTTTTTATTTCAGGAGCTAAGAAGATGACAGGTGAAAGAAAGGAAAGATAGGAGAGTTCTGTAAATTGCCAAGACCTTTTAACAAAGACCAAGTAAGAGAAGCCAAGGATACCAGCTAGTGATGAAGTACTATTTAAGCACATTGTGAACTACATGGCCAGGCTTCCCCTCAACTCTCTGGTCATGCTGGGGAAAGTCTCTTTTCTCTAGGGCCCTAAATGTTGACTGACCCTAAATGGCTCCCAGTGAAACAAATGAGGACTCAGGTGCCAAAGAATTTTGAAATTGATCACAGTAAATATTCAAGCACCAAAGATATGTGTGTGTGTGTGTGTGTGTGTGTGTGTGCGCAAGCACTGCTTTGATTAAAATTTTTGTCCTTTAGTACTACTAAATTCATGAGACTTTCTGTCTTTAAGCACCTTTTCTATCAATGATATTACAAGGGTTAATCCACAATAATTTTATGTATCATTACAACAGATATTTTATGAACAAAAAATGCTGGGAAACAATCTAGAATATGATAATTTATCATATTAATGAGAAAATTGTTTTATAATGGATAATAATTATGAACTTTATATTAATAGGTAATCTTTTAATGATTAATGTATAATCTAGGTTTTATAGTCCACAAAATGCTTT
Source organism: Lontra canadensis (assembly GCF_010015895.1). NCBI lineage: Eukaryota > Metazoa > Chordata > Mammalia > Carnivora > Mustelidae > Lontra > Lontra canadensis. Next base: position 1,026,112 of record NW_022631013.1, on the reverse strand, counting down.
CCCATGTGCTTTTTCATTGGATTTCCAGCTAACCTGCTAAGTTTTATTAAAATTTTATAAATTTTATAATATACAAATGCAGTAAACAAAGTTCAGCTATGTTAAACAGCTTACTAAAATATCACACCTTCTAAGTCTCAGATTTAAAACCAGGTTTCAAAACTAGATATCCACCTTATTAGTAATTTGCTTTTTTTATACTGTGTTTCTATGATATAATGAAGACATTGAATAGGTCATTAAATTTTATCTGTTGGAAGATTAACATTCTGTCATGTCAAGGTATTCAGAGCCATTAAATTCTATTTTAACCCAAAAATAGGGCTGCAGGGGGGTAAATTAGATTGGCTGGTAATGGTGGCATATTCTGATCATTTTATAATTTTAACAATCACCACTAGCTCTTGTTCTCTCTTGGTCTTTTTTTTTTTTTTTTTTCACACTAAAATATCCTAGGCTCTTGAGATGCAGTAAAATTTGAATGTAGGGAGAAAATGGATTTGTGTGTATGTGTGTGTGTTATTCACAATGCTCTGTATAAAAATATCCTTAATGAAAGAGGATCGGAGTTTTTCACATCATTATAACAAAACAGAGCATTTATGCAAATGTTTCCATTGAGTGTTTCCATTATCAGCCTATTCTTCATTGATTCATGGAACAACAATATCAACTTGATACCATAATGACTTAAAAAGAACACTTTTCCTTGAGCAAATAAAACTCAGTGACTTGCTTCTTTATTGCAGTAAGACACTCCTAAACCCTCTGGATATTCTACAGCTGCTTCCATTCATAAAAATAAAGAAAGGTAAACTAGACCAGAGGTAAAGAAGATACAGAGTATATTCTCTTGCTTATTCAGTATGACGTCAGCAGAATAAACATATGCAATATCAGTTCTACAGTTGTCATAAACATCAGCTCAATTATTTTATGGTGAAATTCTCTTGTAATCCATAGATTCATTTTAAACCATTCATTGAAGTGCAAGACCTGAGGTGTGAGCTATAAAGACTTCATAAGATTTAGAGGATAGTAAGCAAATGACTGGATTATGGTTTAGTAAATCTTGTAACAGAAAATGGTACAGTACACAAAGTGGAATGAGCAAATTAATTTAAGGGTAGGAATTAGTGTTTCCCAAAGGAGGATATACACAGGCTTTGTCATGAAAAGTCAGAAAGAGGAAGTGGCATGAGCTTGGAAGCACTGAGGTTAAAAATATAATCCAAATCAGATGTGTTCTAGGAACTGTACATAATTCACTAAGCCTGATGAGTATGTGTGGCCATTGCAAGAGGCAAAGTCATTGAGATCAACAGAAGTCAGATCCCAGAGTTATATGATGCACTTAGGAATTTCGAGAAGGAAGAGTAGATGGATGAGAACCGTCAATATGGATTCAATGTGAAGAATGGAAGGGGAAGGAGAGAATGGAAACAATGGGAATCAACTTGACTATTTCAACAGCGCAGGTAAAACATATTATAGACCTGAACTAATAAGGCAGCAGCCATGGGCAAGGGAAGAGTGGAAGGAGATAGAATTATAAGGACTTAGAACCATGAAATCATTCAAGTGTCCATGTAAGTTGTATTTGTAGATTTGAGTTTAAATATCTTGAGTTTTCTTGTTTGCTTCTCTTATTGTTGTTGATTGGTTGGTTTATAGTACTTTAACATTCTAAAGAGGGTAGAATGTGACTTCGTACTTCCCCCCATTTTCCAATTTTTTAATTTGCTTTTGACTTACTACCTACTTAGTTTCCCTCAGGCTATGCTTATATTCTCAAGATGACCCTTAAGAACCTGAAGAGTAACCTGAACTGATAACCTCCTTCCCCCCCTTATCATATATTTTTTAAAGATTTTATTTATTTATTTGACAAGAGAGAGATCACAAGTAGGCAGAGAGGCAAGCAGAGTGAGAGGAGGAAGCAGGCTCCCTGCCGAGCAGAGAGCCCGATGTGGGACTCGATCCTAGGACCCTGAGATCATGCCCTGAGCTGAATGCAGAGGCTTAACCCACTGAGCCACCCAAGAGCCCTTATTTTTTTTTTTCCAAATGGCACTTCTATGACAGATGGACATGATTAACATGCTAAATCAGAGATTTCCAAGATTGATTCACAATAGAATCACCTGGATTACCATTGTGAAAGAATAATAGTCAGAGCTAGAGAAACAGGACATATAACCAGAGGTAAGATTTACTTCTTAAAATCTTTAAGTATTAATTCCCTAGCAGATTCCTGTGTTTCTCATATAGTTATTATCACAAAAGTAAATGCAGACTTACAAGCTAGTTTAATACCTTGGTTGTCACTAAAACAGTCTTTCTCAGTTTTAATCCATTATTTTTTGTTAAGGAATACATAGTTTATAAGAAATATTTTGTAAACTGAGGGAAAGCATCTCAAGTTTAAAGTACCAGGCATGGATACACTTAATTGTTAGGCGTTTTCTTTGTGGGAGTGGGAAGGATGCACTGGATTCTACCACCTCACGTTGTCCTTCATTTTTGTTTCCATCTGTTTTTAACGTTAAGCTCAGCTGCTCTGTCATTATTGTTAAGGCTTCTTTTCTACAGTTGATGTTGTGTGCTGTCCTCCATTTCTAAGCTTGAATGGCTCCCATCTAGAATATTTTGTGTAAGAACTTGGGTGTCAACAACTATGATACAGAATACAGAATCATAGTTTCCTTTGTTTCCAGAACAGATAATGCACATGCTGAGGATAATTAATTCTTCAATAAAGACATTAATCTGCTGCTTTTCAAATTAGGTATTCAGGTGAGGTGTTAAAACAATAAAACCATGGTATTTTTCAAACATGATCAATATGCTTTGAGGGAAATGGGTATGTTTTTGTTATCAGTATTTTTGTTATTAGCCCCCACCAATCTGCAAAAGGATCTACATAGGTTTAACCATCCACTAAGTATACGTTCTCAATTTAAATCAGTCACTGATAACTATGGAAGACTAAATTTAATCTATACACTCAACTCAGTTTTCAGAGTCAATGCTAATAAACTCAAAGCCATGGCTTTTGTGTTACATAGGAGAGAAAGGAAACAGAATAACCATGTTCCTACTATACTCACAAAAATTCACACACACCAAATAATACTATTACCCTGTTTATTAAAGACAAAACTGGGGCCTACAAGAATAAATACTTCTTCCTAAAGTTGCACAAATAACAAAGCAGTGAGATTTGAAATTTCTCCAACTGCAAATCCATGTCCTTTTCATCAAACTGCTATGTGGAAGCTTAGTAGACATTAGTGAAGCGGCAATGCTCTCTTACTTGTTTCCTCCAGTTTCCATCTCCAAGATATTCTTAGGATCATCTAGATCATGACATCTCCATTCTGATCTTCTCAACCTGCTCTTTTCATCTCTCTCTACCCTACGATCAGATGACATCTGTCAGGACTTGCAACGTTTGTTTGCTTCTCACAATTTGGGTGCAGGGTAATAGTGCGAAGTGGCACAAGGTGGAGAAGAAAGAATGGTATCATAGCGTGCCACCATTGCTGTATCCTTGTATGCCTGGAAGATTTCCTTTAAGTCCCCTTCTTCTGACTTAGTTCCTTTTCTGTTGATATGCTGATAATGCAGTGTTATGTCACAATCTGTACACCAACTATCTACTTTCAGCTATCTATGACAATTCCTAAAACAAAATAAGTAGGAAGACTTGAACACCAAAACTAAGATAAATGGTGTAGTATTAACTAACTAGCTAACCATATCTGAGAAAAAAAACATTGCAATAAACTATATTGTTAATCTTTTCCTGCTCAATAAATGTAACATAGTTATTCTGCTTACCCAAATGAACATGGGAATGTAGATGTCTGCATAAGTTTATTGCCAATTTATTTGTTTTCATGTCTTAGGTAAGCTTTCATTGAAAACAATAAATTGAATTTTAGATAATGATAGGATTAAGCCCACTCAAAACTAATTAAAACAAACTGTTGTTCACTTGTACCCCACTGAAAATATGCATGATCTTTAGGGGTTTGTAAATTCTCTAGGGTCTTGGGAAAGTCATGATGAATGTACTTAATAAGGGATAATTAAAGTATAAGAGGCAGAAATGGATGACCCATCTGATTTTAAAATAAAATTGATCAATTACTATAGTTTAATTATTTTGTAGAATTATCAGATACTCATCAGTCAAGTGTATCTTTTATATTGCCTCTTCATTCCTTACTTGATTCATTCACTTAATTATTTAACAAAATAAATATCTAACCTAAAGCAAACATGTTTCCTATGTGTCAGTAACCATGATAGTAGTTGGTAGTAGAACAATGAATAAAACAGACATGTGTTACCTTCACAAAGGCTAGAGTCTGGCTGAAGAGATACATTAAAGAAATGATGATATAAAAAATTTTCATTATAGTTGTTGGAAGCTTCATGATGAAAACAATCACTGGATGCCATAATAGGGAAAAGCAAATCTATGTTAAGGCTATTTGAATTGGGAAGTTTTATGTGTCAAGACTGTGATGGGTGCTGAAACGTCTCAGAGATGAAAGATCTTAACCAAGCTATTATAACAGAGAATCAAATAAGCAGAATGCTGAGTGATAAGCATTAGCACAGAGTTATGTATATGACCAGGTAGACTCTCATAGGAGGAAAACCTAACAGAGTGAGAGGGATAGGATCCCTATGGGCATCCTGAATGAAGAACAGGATTTAGTCATGTTGAGAAAACTTAACAAGAGGCACAAAAGTAAGGTATGGCACAGTTAATAGTTAACTGTAACAGCACAGGTGCTATTCATGGAATTGGCAAAGAGTACCAATGGAGAGATAGGTAAAGCCCAAAAGAGTAAGAATCTTGATGTCCTTCCTGACTGTGGATGCCAGATATTATTGGTCTTGCCATATAATCAGAGGAGTACCATGTGTGGGCTAATACATGGGTCCCAGAGGGCAACTTAAAGACGGGCTTTTCACAATGACTCTAAATTCCCTAGCATATTTAATCTTATCAGACACTCATATTGGTGTAGCAGAGATTTCAGTCTGTGAAGATACAAAGCATTTGTTTTTTTCTCTTGCATGTAGCAGCTACTTACTGCCACCATGTGGAAACCCAAGTTTATTTAACATGAATATCTAAATGCAGGTTCTTTTAGACCTACAATTGGCATGTTAATTTCTGTAGAGGTAAAGAAAAATCCAGTGGGTTTTTCAGTGAGGATCATGTGTGTCCTCTGTGATTCTTAGATTTAAACCTTATGGTATTAGATCATATATTAGGCTATTGCCAACTCTGCATTATAGTCTGTTGCAACTTATCCTTAAGGTTGAGTTTGTTATGTTATTGTCTTATTTTCTTATTTTACATTACTTAGGTTCTTCTATATAGTTTAACATTGCATGCTTAATGATGCTCCATTCCAATATTGTACCCCTTTCATTTTTCAAGTAATAGCTGATTTCTTGAAAACCTTTAATTAGTACTATCACCTCTAATATACTTCCAGCTCTGTCTTCTTTCCTATAAATACTAAAGTGTGTCATCATAAATTTCTGCCATCACATTCTGTGTAATATACAATCCCTGTTATGGGAGAAACATAGCTAGTTGAACCTAAGGTGTTCTATGACCATGGGTTTAATCTCTTGAAGGTGACCAGCCTAAACTGAAACTTAAAAAGCACACAGATTAAAAACTAAGAGCATTTAAGGCCCAATACTGCAAGTGTGTTTATTCTAAGATCTGAACCTTACAACTGCAGTTAAATTAAGCCTACCTTGTCTGAGAATCCGAATCGCTAGGAGCATTCTGGTGCTGGCATTGGCCGTTCCCCAGGTGATTATAATATACAGACAGGGTTGAGAACCCTTGCTCTGTATCAGAAAATTTCTTTTTGAATTTAGGTCATTACAAGAACACCAAAAGATTTTATTGAAAATAATTGGGCCCAAAATATCGAATGATACTACATAGCCTCAATATTCAGTTAATAAAAATCGACAAATGTGAGATGTAATAAAATATGAATTTCCTACTTTTCCTCCCAAGAAATTAGAGAAATCCCTTAGGTAGATGTAGCCAGGAGGACTGATTCAGTTTCAATATATTCCAGATTTATCTTACTATTGTATTATTCAGATTCCATTGTAACTTCTTCACTGAGTTTTGGGATACTCTAATATCGCAGCAATTTATAGCTGAAGAATTAGTTCACTATATCAAGGCCCTCATTTCTACTTAAATTTTATCTCTCTGCAGTAATTCCAAGTTTTAACTAACAGAGGGCTTAATCTATCAGTGAGGTCTGCTTTCTCCATAATGAACTTCAGAAATGTCAGCTCTTTTTATATAACCAAGGCATCTTTGAGCATACTTTCAATGTACATTTTATATTCAGTGACCTTGGTCATACATGAGGAGGGGGATCCTATAATAATTCTCCCTTTTACAAGAATCATAACTTCTACATTTCAAGCTAAAGATGAATTTCCTTTTCTGTCCCATAGGATGAAACATGGTGGCAGTGATATTGTCTATGTAATATAATTTTGAGTCATCCATGGCTGCAAACACACAAATTCTCACTTTTTAATTGTTTTATGTTCAGTCTGATATATGTGGGATAACCAGATAACTCAATAACAGTGTGATAGAGATATGGCTCAGGTTTAGAGGGGTACATGTAAGCATGTAGAGGTATGCCATCTAGGGTTAGGGATTCTTAGAAGAATACACCTAAAGTGGATTCTAAAAGACAAACAGAAACTACTCCAGAGAGGAGAAAGATCATTCAAGTAAACGAATCAATACAGCAAAAACAGAAGTAGTAAAGTGTTAGAGACATGCTACCTTTCCAGAGCCACAAATAGTTTGGCATTTCTGAAATAGAAAATAGCAAGTCAGAAAGTTTCTAGATGTGAGGCTACTGAGGAGCCTAAGAAAGTCACTGACCATATTAAATATCTCTAAGTATAATCTCCTGCCAAATTATTTTCAAATCGTGCCTTGTGGTAACCTCTCCAGAGACATGTTTTTATTTATTAATATTTACTTACATTGACACCTAATATTTACTTTTTAAGGCCTTTTGAAGCTAAAACCAAAAATTCAGACCTATGCTGTACACAATAAGGAGGCAGATTTTTTTTTTAACCAGAGGATTATCATGACCGTATTTAGGTTTTAAGTAGGTCTCTCCAGTAGTCTTGTGAATTCAAGGCTAAGACCAACTGTTGGTTGGTCTTAGCCTTGAATTCTGTTAGAATTGGGAGAACTGGGAGAACTGTTAGCAGGTCAGGTCTAGAATACTGACTTACCTAAAAGTGGCTGAAATTACAACAACAAAAAGTTGAGATTAATTTGCTGATTAATTGCATGATTACATCTCTACAATATCTCCCTCCCTTTGTTTATAAAGGATATGCCCCAGTGAAATCATAATTGAAGTAGGATCATTAATATACATTTTAATACAGCATATTTCTGTTTTACAATTCTGAAATGATCTAACTCCCATAGCCGGTAACCATACTAAGGGCTTGTGTTTGATTCCTACATTTGCTTTTACGCTGTGGTCTGGGTACTGTTCTGTCCCATTCTGAAAGCCTGATTTGTGGTTGCCTGGGGCAATGGGAGAACTGGACACATGCCTCTAGCACTTAGTAGGCTAGCTCTGATTCTTCACCTGGCTCAGGTTTCCGAACAGCAACTGAGAATAAGTCACAAGGCACACGTGCGTTTTAAGCTTCTCCTTGTGTCAGGTTTGTTCAAGTTCCATTGACCAAAGTCAAGTCACATAATCAAGCCTAGACTGAAAAAGTAGAGGAAAAGACTTCACAGATTTACAGGAAGAATGACAGTCACACTGCAAAGGGGACACATCTAATTAGAAATAACGGGAAATTGTGGCCAATTTTTTTTGCATTCTGCCAGAGTATGTTTTCACCAAATATTTTATTTGAAACTTTTTACAGTTCTTTGCAAACTCTCATACAATTGTCTCTTAGGTGTTTCTTGGGAGTACCTTAATATCTCTTGATATGTAGGCAATAATAACAGTATGGAGGCACTGATATTCATAGACTACGCAAACTTGAACTGTATTTTCTTATGTTACTATGCTCTTTCTTCTCCATGGTCTTATAAAATCTGTACTATTACTTTAGACTAGGAAACTGGAATTTAAAAGAGTTAAATTGTTGCTTAGCTTCAGATCAATAAAAAAAATCAATCAATACAAAAATTCAGGGTTACCAATTATAATACAATTTTCTTTTTATTGTGCTATGTATGTTAATAAAATGTCCTGTGAATTGAGATAAAATCAGATGCCAAGGTTGAATGCTTCCACTAACAAAAAGCTTCTGCATACCACTTTGAATAAAAAGTGGGTTTCTGAAGGTGCCTGCGTGGCTCAGTCAGCTGAGCTGCCCACTCTTGATTTTGTCTCAGGTCATGATCTCAGGGTTGTGAGATAGAGCCCCACGTCAGGCTCCATGCTCAGTGGGGAGTCTGCTTAAGATTCTCTCTCCCTCTTCCTCTGTCCCCTCTAATATAAATAAATAAATCTTTTTTTAAATTAAGAAGGTGGGTTTCTGTTTTCTTTGCATAGAATTAAATATATTTAAAAATTTTGTAGGACAGTATGTCATACTGTAAATGTTATTCTGAACGTTCCATAGCTAAAGTTGATTAAATAGTGTGTTTCTCAACATACCCGTGGAAAATATGCTATCAAAACAGTTTCTATTCTTTTTTTTTTTTTAAGATTTTATTTATTTATTTGACAGACAAGAGATCACAAGTAGGCAGAGAGGCAGGCAGAGAGAGAGGAGGAAGCAGGCTCCCCGCTGAGCAGAGAGCCCGATGCGGGGCTCGATCCCACGACCCTGGGATCATGACCTGAGCCAAAGGCAGAGGCTTTAACCCACTGAGCCACCCAGGCACCCCAAAACAGTTTCTATTCTTAAAGGAAAGTATATTAAATTATTTTGTGATTTTTGGCAACCTACAGATTTATTGTTTGTCTCTAATCTTTTATTTTTAAAAAAATGTTTTTGTTTAGATGTCAAGTCATTGCTGATTAATAATAAAAATAATGGTTTTGATGATGATAACAATAGTAGTTAGTTTTCTATGCGCCAAGCCTTTATCATGTATTTTCTCATTTAATAATTCTAAATTATCAATACGTATGCAGTTTGTCATTTCAAAGAAATGTTCAGAGGGCTTACATAAGGTTCTAAAGAGCTCACACTAGGACACAGAAGAGCGAGGATTTGAAACTGTGTGTGCCTGACTCTAATGTCTATATTCAATATATTAAAACTACTACTACCTCCACTACTACCACCACCACCAAGCATTACATAATGCTTACCCTAGTTAGATACCATCTTAGAAGATTTATGTACCTTATCTACATTTATGTATATTAACTCATTTAATCCTGAACATAATCTTAGATGCATCCCCACTTTACAGAAAAGGAAATAAAGACTCAGAGAGTTTAGTTAACTTGTGTAAAATTACTACTATTAAATTATACAACCCATATTCTATTCCAAACAAGCTGACTTAAGAAGAAAGGCACTTATCCACCATCTTAAATTCTCTCTACTGCAGTTATTGTTTCTGTTGTTAGTTTAACAATTGTTTATGTTGTGGCTGATTTCAAGGAGCGTGTTCTCATTTCCCATAATGGGGCCTATTTAAACTTCATCGGATGCATTTACCACCAGATGCCTTATTTTTTCTTGTCTAGTGGTCATGATGACTTTATTTGTAAATATTGTAAAAATCTCATGGAAAGAACTTTAAGAAGCTGTGCAGCTTCTTGTATACTTCTGTTAATAGAAAAGTACTCTCTGTAATACTATGACTTATTTTGCTGAATTTTAAAGGTCATATTCCATGTTTGGAAAAAGGTAGGTCTCCAGTGAATATTCAAGATTCATATTTTAAAAAGTATCTCCCAGGCAGAAAGTACAAAACACACTGTTGAGAGGAGACTGGCTGTTGTTTAAATATCCCAAACTTTGATATGGAGAAAACCGTAAATTATTTTGATAGCCAAGAACAAAGGCTCTCAAATATAGCCTAAGTAAGATTTCAAATGATTCATGCTTTTAAAGATTTTGTGGCTTTGATGAGAACTTTCTTTATATAAATTATAATTTGGGAAAATAAAATTTGTTACTTAAAATCAACCCATGGAGCACTGGGTGATGTATGGAATTGTTGAATCACGAAATTGTACACCTGAAACTAATATAACACTGTATGTTAACTACACTGGAATTAAGATAAGATAAAATAAACCCAACATTCTTACCTTTTGTAACACCCGATCTCTTATTTATTGATTACAAAAAATTTAATCATGGAAAGAAGGGTAGTGATTGATTTAAAGTTGAGCTAAAACAAAAAAATACTTTTTACAGCGATATCAGCTATGTAAATAAATATTGAAAAAAATATTTGGAAATTTGCTAAAATGTAAAATGAGATTATTTTTTCCCCTAGATGGTAGGAATAGAGTTGATAATTTATTGTTTTCTTCTTTATACTTTCCTGGTTTATTCACTTCTCCTGCAATAGATACACACTGTATTTGTAATCAGAAAAAATAATGTCTTTTATTTTAGAAGAAATGGACATTGCATAAGCTAAACTGCACAACTGCAAGGGAAGAGTCTGCATGCTATTACTAGAACCAGATCCTTTAATATTTTAAATAAAGTGATAATTTTATCTTGATTTCACACTGGAGTGTAGCCATATAACTCCTTTCCATATTTATTTTAAAATTAATACGTATTATGAGGTATTTTAAGCATAAAATAGTACAGGAGCAATAGACACTCGTGTGCCCACTTTCAAGGTTTAATACATGTTAATATTTTAACATATTCGTTTTATTTTCAATAAAACCTTATGGTTAGAAATGATACCTCCTATGCCCCATTTTATTTGTCTATTTCATTGGTTCTCCAGGGATTACAAAATGCATATTTAACTTTCACAATCTCTTTAGACTCAGTTGTTTCACTTCAATTGGTATGTAGACACCTAATACCAAATAAATTTCCTTGCCTATCCACTTGTAATTGTCTCCTATGTTTTACCCACATATGTGGAAAAATCCTATCAGATAATGATATACATTTTGCTTTCAACTGTCAAATGTATTTTTAGAAACTCAAAGGAAAATAGTTTATTAAATTTATCTAGTTACTATTGTTTTTTTTTTTTTTTCTGTTGTTCTTCATTCCCAATTTCCCTGGTGTTCTTCTGGTATCGTTTCTCTAGTGTCTAAGATTTTCCCTTATCAATTGTTTTTGAACAAGTCTGATAGGTACAAATTATCTTAATTGTTCTTCATCTAAGAATAATAGTGTTACTTCACCTTCATTTCTAAACTGTATTTCACTGGATATAGAATTATGGCATGGTGGTCCCTAGCTTTCAATACTTTAAAACTATTGTACACTCTTCCTTTCAGTCTCCATGAGAATCTATTATTTTGAACCACCGTTCCTTTATTGGTAATATATCACATTTCTGGACGCCTTCAAGACCTTTTCTTTGTGTTTTCAATATTTTGATTATCATGGGTCTAGCCACGAATTTCTTTGAGGTTATCCTGTTTAGGGTTCTCCCAGCCTGTTGAATGTATAGGTTTGCACTTTTGCCACACTTGGGAAGTTTTCAGCTATTATTTCTTTAAAAAGTTTTTTTTTATCACCATACTCTTTCTCTTTTCCCCTCTCCTTCTGGAAACCCAGATGATAAAAATTCCTTAACAATTTCCTCAAATTCTGTTCACTTTTTAAGAGTATTATCTCTTTATTATTCAGGTTAGATCATTTTTCTTGATCTATCTCCAAATTCATGGACTATCATCTTCGTTCTGCTATTGAGTCTTTTTATTTTGGCCATTATAATTTTTAGCTGGTAACTTTCCATTTTGTTCTTCTTTACATCTTTTATAATCCTGCAGCTACATTTTATTTTAAAATTGTTTCAAGAGTGTTCATGTTTACTCTTAAGGTATCTGCTTCAAAGTCTCTATTAGGTAATTCTAACATCTGTAACATATTGTCATTGGCATCTGTTGATTATCTTTTGCTGTACAAGTTGAAATTTTCATGATTCTTTATATGCCAAGTAACTTTGAATTGTGTTCTAGACCTTCTGAATAATACATTGTAACACACTGGGTCTTGTTTAAATTCAATGTTTAGTATTGATATTTTTGCAGGCACTTGACATGGTTAGATTCAGGCCACAATATCCAGTTCAACTCTGTGGTCTATGTTTCAATTTTCAATCATCACTTAAATTTTCAAAAATCTTCTCCATATATGCCATCCAGAATTCAACCTGAGAACTGTGTGGAGGTATATACATTAGCTCATTTTTCTAATTTCTATGACATTTAGGATCCAATCCATACATCTGTGGTCAGGGATACTTTGAGTTTTCTGGCTTTGGGTAGCTGGATGCATTTTATGTTGCAATCAGAGCAAGAAAATGATAAAAGGGGGCACATGTTTGGTTTTGTGTAATGAGAAGTCTAACAAGTTAAATTCAGATCATGAAGACATGAGAACATGAGCGTGTTGAAGAGACATCAAAGTGAAAATATTCATTAAGTGTTTGCAATTGAAAGTCTGTATTTAGGAGAAATCAAAGTGTTACACGTATTCTCAAGGAAGCTGTATCCCTAGAAGTGTAGAGTAGTCTTTTACACCCAAACCTCCATGTTAAAATCTGTGATTTGGAGCAAATATTTTCATGTGTTCTTCAAGTGACCAATTTAAAAGCAGCAGTCCTGTATTTCCAAAGTCCCTTTTAGGTCTTAATGAGAGGGCTTATATGCTTGCCAATAATAATTAATACATGTTTCTTTGACTCACCACCCTTTGGGAAAAGAAATATCGTGTCCTTTTACAACTGTGCTACTGCTCTGCTTTTGAACCAAATGGTGCATATCTCTGGAAGGGCTGGAGGAGTTACTGATTATGAATCTCAAGGGCCCTTGTTCACATTTGGCTCCTTTGAAGTGCAGGACAGACACACACACAGCAGGCACAGTTATTGGATGGAGACCCTGCTGAGTGGTTAAGTCTGCTTGCTGTGTCTAAACCATTTGGCAAGCACAACAGCCTTCTTTTCCTTCATAAGCCTAAATTTGTCCCATTTGGAAAACAAATAATAGACCTCTATCAATGCAGAAAATCATCCAATCATGCTCATAGGCAATTAAAAAAATCATACAAAAGTATGAATCAATCTAGTATCTGAAATTTCAATTAGAATCATTGGGTGTTTATCTCATTTATTTTTCAGAATATGTCTAAAAGATTGGCTATTAAGGAAGGATGATTACCCTAGCTGACAATACCTGTTAAGCAATGAATACTTTCAAAACTACTTTATCTTATTTGGTCCTACACATTTCTGTATGAAAGATAAGAAAGCCATCTTCCAGAGTGAGTCAAAACTTATTTTTTTGAAATATAGATCTGGCCATTGTTTTCCCTTGCCCTTAAGAATTCAATAGCATCTCCATAACATATGCTGGATAAAATCTGTTTATTTGTATCATATATAATCTTCCCGTTCGAAGATCAGCAATATCACCTATGAGTTTGCTAGAAATTATCAGGCTAGAATATCAGGCTCTTCTCCAGACTTTTGTAATCATGATTTTCTGAGGAACCAGAACCTTAGTTCACTCACACACATACTTAAATTTGAGTAGTTGTACTTTACTGGATTCTTCATCAAATTCCCCCAATTGGCTACTTCTTGCCTGTAATCTACTGTCCTTTCTTCCTGTTCCCCAGCCAAGCCTGAATATCCTAAAGTTCAGCCATACTAATCCCATCTGTCTCTGAGCTGCCCTTTCCCTTTTCTGTGCCTAGGCCAACATATGACTAATAATAGAACATATTTCATTGGATTGCTATGATATATAAATTAGATAACAAATAGAGGCCATAGTCCATATCACACAATAACTGAATAAATGCTCCTTCTAACCATGACCATGAATTTACATGTTTATTTCCCTACCACACTATGTAGAGTGTGAGTTGTTAAGGGGCCAGTGCTAATTGTTAGCCATTCTGTTAACGATCTCACCCTGTTTCTAGTACATGGTAAGCATTTTAAAAGTGAGGAAAATGAGAACCCAGTGACTTGCCCAAAAATATACTGTAAAGCTATGAATAGCATCAGGGCTAAAATCCATGTCAACGTATTTCTAGTATGGACTTCCTTCTGCCTAGTCTCCCCCTACATCCTCTTATACACAGTGCCCACATTCACATGCATACACACACATGCATGCATTTATACCAATACATCCAGATACGCTCCAGAAGTTTTAATGTGGATGCCTCAGAACTGTCTCAGGGCAAATCAACATGAAACCTATTTGGATGAATTGACAAAATGGCTACAGATGGAAATAAACCCATGCCCATAAGAAACAATAAAAACAGGAGATTAAAAAAAAAATCCAGAAAAATTTCCAGGAATAGCTGAGAATCACATTATCAGGGTCATCACATACCACACCAAAGTCAATGTATAAGGGTAAGCTTCAAATTAGGATTTCAGAGACAAGACAATAAATTTAGGTAAAATTGAGGCCAGGGTCAAAGCACAACAGGAATAAGAAAGATGAGATCCTAGGATCATGCCATTATTTGATGCTCACTGTGTGGTATGACCGGGTGGGGTGCTAAACAAGTTGTGACTGTCTTCACTGGCAAGTGATTATCTAGCTTTATTTTTGTCTCTTGTGCAAACCTTAGTGTGGACATGGAACTTTGCATGGCCACTTCCATTTCAGACAACAGAAGGGATAATTAAAGATGCACATGAGGGTAAATGATTTGCTCATAGCTCTTGCAAAATACTAGAAATAGACGGACATGGAAATTATTAGTTAAAATAGTATTTCCTGACAAATCTCACTGACCCTCCAGGCCTGGCTGAGATGTGTAAGAAAGATCCATTCTCTCCATTACCATTACTGTTTGTTTCCATCTGGCATTGTCAATATACTGCATGTTACCGGACTCTTCAGCAAAGCATTTAAGCAGAAATTATGTTTTTCCAGATTGAATATTAGCTGCTCTTTTTCAGTAAGATATCTTAGTTACACACTCAAAACTGAGAGTAGTAATAGCTTGCCTTTATTAAGTACTTACTAAAAGTCACAAGTGGCTTAATTTTTTTTAGACACATAATATGTAACTTTCTTGTTTGTTTTTTAAAACCTGACCTCATACTGATAATTTCAATTCAAATCCAGGAGCACATACTTTCAGTTAATCTCACCAATCTTGCATACCTTTCTTTAGGCTGAGAAATTTAAGAACTCAGAAACATAACATAATTATTTTGTTTAATTCCACCTAACACACATAATAGTCTCAGCATAATAACACTAACACCACCACCCATAATATAACTACTGAAAAGAGTTTAAGAATTTTTATTCTATTCCTCTCATTCTCAGGACATACAGTTGAATTACCATATGCTAAAATAATTTGAAGTAACTTGTCTCTGTGTGGTCATGCCACTAAATTGAACAATAGGCTTATTTATTTCATTGTGCTTTCATTTTATGGATTGTTGGGATACATAATTTGGTTGTAGAATTATTCAAAATATGTATATGAGTCAAATCCATAGATCAATTAAACTTGGAGAAGTCTAGCTTTTTTTCAAGACCTACTATCCATGTTTCCTCTAATACATAACATTTTCTCCCCAGTATTTCTGCTTTTGGCTTTGTATTTTCATTGTTTAAAAAAAAAGTAATATCTATTCCACACAGAGACAAGTATTTGTATTCTTCTCTTTCTTAGATAAACAGTAGCTTATTATACACATCTTCGTACATCTTATTTTATTAATCTTTTACACCTGATTTCTTGAAATGGGCAAAATAGGTCTTTAATTCCTATTAATAGGTTGATGTGGGAATTAGATGAAATAACAGAAAGAGCCTAGTTTAACGGCCACATAATAGTCATTCAGTGACTGTTAGTAAAAGTTGAATATGGAAGGAGACTTTATGTCTATTTTTTATATAGCTTATGAAAAATCAGAAGACATAAGTAGTAACTTTGTCTTCATATTTGGTGTGTGGTCTTGACAAGCCTGACAAGGGCTACAGGGTATAACATTGAAAATTCTCACTAACCAATCAATCCAAGTGCAGCTTCTACAAACTGTATGGAAGGAAGTAGATGGAAAGGAGAGCAAAGAATCTTCTACATCTAGTTACTGCAGTACTTCCTCTGGCCAAATCATAACCTTTAATCTGGTAAGACATGCATCATGAAGAGTCATCAGACTAGAGCTGATTTCTTGGCAATAAGATGAATCTTTTCTTATTTTCAGAGAAGTCTGCTTCTATCCTATACACATCACATTCTCAACTTGCCTAGGCATTTCATGTTAAGTGTTCATACCACCCATATTTCTAATAGAGAAGAAGGAAGGAAAGGTCAGAAGGATGGCAAGAAGGGAGAAATTGGGGGAAGTGGGGGAGGGTGGGAACAGAGGAAGATAGATGGAAAAGAGGCAAGGAGAAAATTATTGTTACTCACTGTGGTCCACACAACTCATTCATTTATAAATTGGACAAATAATGCTTACTGTGGACTTACTCTCAGTCAGGAACTAAATCAGATATGAGAGACATGCCAGTGAATGTGACAGACATGGTCCCTACGCACAAACTGCTCATATTCTAGTAGTGACCACACACATGAACAAAGTCAACTGGCCATGTCATTGTAACTTCCAAAAGCTTCTTGTGACTTTTTATAATAATAAAAATAGAAGTAATATTACTGTGGCTTTGAGGTCTTACTTTACTTGGTCCCTGCTTCATCCACAGCCATTGTACTTACTGCTCTGTCATTCCACTCCAGATATACTGGTCTCAAAGTTGCAAACACACTCAGTTTCATTTCCACTTCAGTGTCTGAACTTGCCTATTGCTTCTTCCTTACATGCTCTTTCTCTTTCTCTCTCTCTCTCTTTTTAGGATTTTATTTATTCATCTGAGAAAGAAAGAAAGAGAGCATGAGCAGGGAGAGAGGGAGAAACAGGCTCCCTGAGCCAGAAACCCTGAGGGACTGCATCCCAGGACCCTAGGACCATGACCTGAGCTGAAGGCAGATGCTTAATTGACTGAGTCACCCAGGCCCCCAGCATCTTTCTCTAGATCTCTACATGCAACACTTATAAACTTCCATGCTAAGCAAAATAATGCACCCCATCTTAAAAGATGTCCATGTCTTGATCCCTAGACCCTGTGAATATGTTATGATACATGGCAAAAGGGGCTTTGAAAATCCAAGTTGTATTAAAGGACTTGAGATGGAGAGTTTATCAGAGAAAGATACAATGATGGAAGGAGGTAAGAGAAGTGTGTAAGACTTGATACATTGGCTTTGAAGATGGAAGAAAGGTACCAAAAAATGTGGACAGCCTCTAGAATCTGGAAAAACAGGAAACAAATTCCCTGGTGGGGTCTTCAGAGGAATGCAACTCACCTAACACTACTTTTATCCCAGTGAGATCCATGTCATACAGAACTGTAAGATAATAATTCAGCATTACTTTAGACCACTAAATTTGTGGTAACTTGTTACAGCAATAATAGAAAACTGATAAAACTTTATTTAGGTCTCTGAAAAATGTCACCCCCTTAAACAGGCCTTTTGTAATCTATCTATCTACAACAATCCTTATTCTATTTACTCTCCAACCATTTGCCCTGTTTGTTTTTCTTCTTAATGGCTAGCATTACTTAAGATTATATTATTGGTTTATTGTTTTTCTCTCTCCAACAACAGAAGATAAGCTCAATGAAGGTAGTGAATTTGTTTATTATTCTAGACATCACCCACAACCTAGACCAATGTCAGGCACATGCTAAGCGACACTCAGAAATAATTTATTGCAAAAAAAAAAAAAAGAAAGAAAAAGAATTTATTGCATGAATGAATGAATTTCAAATATGTAAGGATGAGTGTAAAGTACTCTACTAGTGTATAATAAAATAAACCACCTAGTCTGAGGGTTCCAGAAAAGTGTGGGGTCAATAAATTTTAAACTACATCAGGTATTTTAATTATATATTTATATACCATCACCCACAATGGATTTTGCTAATAGCAGAAATTTGATTTTAACTGTCCCTGTATCCCCTGCATACCATTGGCTAGAAGGAAATGTTTGTTAAATGAATGTGCACTTGCATAACAATTTTTGAGGCAGTCACAGAGGACACGGATAAATTTTTGGTTTTCAGCTATCACTACCTTAATAATGGATGAAATAGTTATGGGATTTTCTGCTATTGATGATGATGAGAGAAGGTGATTGGGATAGGACTTTTTTCCAGAATGGACAAACACATCATACATCAATATTAGTATGGTAAAAGAGAGAGAGAAAACACTTAATTATAGACAAGTACTCATTTTTTTCTTGAAAATAACACCGCATTTATTTGTTTTAATACTTCTTCAAAGAAGGAATCCAAGTTGTTTATAAAAGACCAAGAAGTAGAACTAGGTCTGCTAAGGCTAAAAACAAAAACGGACTCTCTAATAACCACCTAGTTAATGCTTTTCTAGAACGGTTGTCAATGAGTTGATTTTTTCTTAGTAAGGTGTTTGGGATCACTGTGACCTGATTTTAGACCCTGCTGGGCCACGTGTGTGGAGTGGTTATTTTTGCAGTTTTCTTCCATTGCACGTTATTGATGGGCTAAAAGCTAGGCTCTGCATATGAGCAACTGTTCCAGTTCTCTCCGCCTCCTCATTGCTACTCTTCTTGTTCTTTTCCCATTTTCTATTTACTATAATTTCTATGCTCCATATTAGGCATGTGCTTGTTAATGATGCCAGAAGAGAGCTCACAGTCTATTTTTACCATGCATGGCAGTCATTAGCAAAATTAACTGATTTGTATTGACTTGATACTGTTTTGTTAATCACGTGTTTTGTGACTTATGTTCTCTGATGGCACCATGTGGCTGTTCTTGGGGCTGGGCTATTTTTATTCACACACAAAACAAAAAATCATATTTAAAAGCATCAACAACTTCCCTCAAATGTGTATCATATGTTATCATTTTGAAGTCATTTTGGGCATTTTTACAACCATGATGCAATTACTTGGATATTTTTCATACCAAGTTTTTTGTAATTATTTATTTTATTAGTTTCAGAATATCTATAACAATAAGCTTTTATCTCTAAAATGTCAAGGTTATAGAAAAGTTGAGAGAGTCTGTTTTATTTTAGTAGACAGGCTCTGAAGTAAACTCACAGGAGAACATCTTGAGTGTCAAGTTGATTCTTGGGACTTGAACAAATACTCATTTCATAGAAATGAAACCTGAATTAAAGATCTTAAGAGAAAGAAAATATAATTTGCCATATGGCATGATCTGACACTATTCTTTACCAATAGGTAAAGTAATCCCATTAAAACATAATTAGAGCATGTTACTCTGCTTCTGAAGCCTGACCATTTCACTCAAAGTAACAGCCTAAATGACTGAGTAATCTGAGCCCACTCTGCTCCCCCCATCTATCTTGCACTTATTTACACATATGACCTTGGTTCTTACCATTCCCTTAGGTTCCCTCACCTTAGCCACACTGGCCTCAGAGAGATGTGAAAACACTAAGCTAGATGTCTTGTGAGGGATGTATATTTTCTGTTCTTGCTGCACAGAATATTTCTCACTAAGATATTTTCTCATTCTCTGATTTATTTCATGTCTCTGGTCAAAGGTCACCTTATCTGAGAGACTTTCTTTTTTTTTTTTTTTAAGATTTTATTTATTGATCTGAGAGAAAGAAAAGGAGAGAGAGAGAAAGCACAAGCAGATGGAGTGGCAGAGGCAGAGGGACAAGCAGGCTGGATCCCAGGACTCTGAGATCTTGACCTGAGCCTAGGCATCCCCTGAGAGAGTTTCTTTACATGAAATAAGTAAGTATCTTCATATGGTTTATCTCACAATAATGTAATCTTTCTTTTAAATCACCTTTTCTGAGGTATCTTTCACATAAAAAAGCATGATTTTAATTATATGATTTCATAAAATTTGATTAATGTATATACCCTTATAATCATCACTATAATCAAAATACAGATCATTTCATCACTTATCAAAAAGTTCCCTTCTGACCAGGGACATCCAACTCCCTTCTTGGGACCAGTCCACTAATCTTTCTGATAATATAGGTTTGTTTTGCCTATTCTAGAAATGCATATTAATGAATTCAGACAGTAACTGCTCTTTTGTATTTCGCTTTTTTTTCTCAACATGTTTTTAAAGTTAATCCATGTTATTTGTGTATCAAAATGTTCTTTTTTACTGCTAAACAGAATCCCACATATGGATATATATCACAATTTACTTATTCATTCATCTGTTGATGGGCATTTGCATTAGTTCCATATTTTCACTATTATCAATAATACTATTACGAACATTTGTGTACAGATCTTTCCACGGGCACATATTAATTATCCTTTTCATGGATAAAAGTGTAATTGATCATATGATAATTGTACATTTAACTATTATTTAATTAAACTATTTATTTTGAGGTATGGATTCACATAAAGTTGTAAGAAATAATGCAAGTACCTCTTAGCTAGTACAATATTATAATATTATAATATTATAGTATTACAATATTATAATCAGGAAATTGGCAGTGATATAATCCATAAATGTTACTCAGATTTCACCAGCTTTGTATGTACTTGTGTGTGCACATACATATGTGCATGTAGTTTTATACAGTTTTATCACATTTTGGGGTTTGTATTCCTACCACCATATTCAAAACACAAAGTAGCTCTAGAATGACAAGGATCTCTCCTGCTGCCCTTTTACAATAACAATTGACTTCCTTCCCCAATCTCAACTCCTATCTGATCCCTGGTAACCACTAATCTTTTCTCCATCTAAATAATTTTGTCATTACAGAATATTATATAAATAAAATCATAGAGTAACCTATTAATATTGTTTTTTCTCTCGCTATAATTCCCTTAAGATTCACTCGAGTTGTTGCTTTTGTCAATAACCTTTCCTTTTTATTGCTAATTAATATTCCATGGTATGGATGCACCACTATTTAACCATTTACCTAGAGAAGAACATCTAAGTTGATTCCAGTGTATGCTTATTATCTGTAAGACTGTTAAGAATGTTTTCGTGTGAATATTGTTTTCATTTCCCTGGGATAAATGCTCAGCAGTGCAATTGCTGAGTCATAGATGATAGTTGAGTGCATTATAAGAAACATCAAATTGGGGCACTTGGGTGGCTCAGTTGGTTAAGTGTCTGCTGTAGGCTCAGGTCATGATCTCAGGGTCCTGGGATCAAGCCCTGCATCAGGCTCCCTGCTCAGCAGGGAATCTGCTTCTTCCTCTCCCTCTGTTCATGCTCTCTCACTCTCTCTGTTGAAATAAATACATAAAATCTTAGGGAAAAAAAAGAAACATCAAATTGTTTTGCAGAGTGGCCTTACCATTTTGTACTCCCACAAGCAGTGTATTAGTGATCCAATTTTTCCTTATCATCCCCAGCATTTTTAAAAACTTTAGCCATTTGGATAGACATGAAGAGCTATTCCATCATGGCTTTAATTTGCATTTGGCTAATGATAGTGTTGAACCTCTCTTATGTACTTATTTGTCCTCTGTACATCCTCTTCAGTAAAATGTCTGTGTATGACTTTTGCTCATTTTCTATTTGGACTTCTTTCTTATTGTTGATTTTTTTTTATTTCTTTATATACATTAGGTCCCAATCCTTTTTTGGATATATAGCTTACAAATATTTTCTCTCAGTGTGTAGCTTATTCTTTTCAATCCTGTAACAAGATTTTTGGTAGAGCAAATGTTTTAAACTTTGATGAGACCCAATTTATCAATTTCTCCTTTTATGGATAATGCTTTTTTTTTTAAGATTTTATTTATTTATTTGACATACAGAGATCACAAGTAGGCAGAGAGGAAGGCAGAGAGAGAGAGGAGGAAGCAGGCTTCCCGCTGAGTAGAGAGCCCAATGCAGGGCTCGATCACAGGACCCTGGGATCATGACCCCAGCCGAAGGCAGTGGCTTTAAGCCACTGAGCACCCAGGCACCCTGGGTAATGCTTTTAATATCAAGTTTAAGAGCTTTTTGCTTAGCTCCAGAACCTGAAGTTTTTATTTATTTTTTTTTAAGTTTTATAGTTTCATGTTTTACATTTAAGTCTGTGATTCATTCTTAGTTATTTTTTGTATAAGTTGTAACGATTAGGTCATGGATTGAATGTTTTTTTGTTTCCTTTTTTTCTTTTCTTTTCCTCCAACTTTGTTCTTTTCCTTCAATATTGTGTTGGCTTTTCTGAGTCTTTTCCCTTTCCATATAAACTTTAGAATCAGTTCATTGGTATCCACAAAATAACTTGCTGGGATTTTTGTTGGGATTGCGTGAATCATAGGCCAAGTTAGAAAGAACTGACATCCTGACAATATTGAGTCTTCCTATCCATGAACATGGAATATATCTCCACTGATAAAGTTTTCATTTCATTCATCAGAGTTTCATAGTTTTGGTCTTGTATATATATTTTGTTAGATTTATACCCAAGTATTTCATTTATTTGTATGCTAATATAAATTATATTTTGTTTCCAATTTCAAATTCTACTTTTCCATTGTTGGTATATAAGAAAGCAATTGATTTTTGCATATCTTGTATCCTGCAAATTTGTTGTAATTGTTTATTATTTCAGGAGATGTTTTTTATTAATTTTTTCTGGATTTTCCACATAGATGATTGTGTCATCTGTGAACAGAAACAGTTTTGTATCTTTCTTTCCAATTTGTACTTTTGTTTTGTCTTACTGTATTAGCAGTTATTTCTAGTATGATGTTGAAAAAGAGTGATGACAAGGGAATTCATTGCCTTGTACCTAATCTTAGTATGAAACCTTCAAGTTTCTCACCATTGTATGATGTTAACTATAGGATTTTTGAAGATAGTCTTTATCAGGTTGAGAATATTCTCAATTCCTAGTTTACTTAGTTTTTATCATGAATGGATGTTAGCACTACCATCTTCTTAGTTTATTGTTTCCTAATTTGCCTTCCTACCATTCTTGATCCTCTGTAATCTATTTTTAAAGCAAGTGCAGAGTGATACTGGTAAAATTTAAACCAGAACTCATTCATCAATGTCCCTAATAAGTTTTCATCTCACTCAGAGAAAATCCAAACACCTTATAATAACGTACCAAATTCTACATGATCTGCCCTCTCTCCTTCTCTTGCAAGACTTTGATCTCATATCTTTTTACTCTTTTAGTATATTCTAATCTAGCATCACTGAAGGGCTCGCAGTTTTTCAAAAACTCCAGCCATTCTATTTACTCAGGGCCTTTGCTCTCAGGTTTCCCTATTCCTAGATTGGCCTTCCACCCAACACTCACTTGGCTTACTCTCTTACTTGCTTCAGATTTTTACTTTGGATTTTTACTGAAGCATTTCTGGCCATCTCTCCTACTCCCAGTCTTTGCAACTTTGTCTCTTATTTACTTTTCCCCTTTGTCACCTTCATTATCTATGTATTACATTTGTCTCCATTATCTATTGCCAAAATAATACTGCATTATAACAAATGACTACTAAGACTCAATGGCAAACAATAATAAATAATGAATGTTTGCTTTTACTCATGACTCTATGGTTAGCCCAGGTGGTTCTGCTGATTAATACTGGATTCAGTTTTCTTGGCTAAGCTCACTTATCATCTGACTTCTAACTTTTGTCTGGATGGGAGCATCTTCGTCCAGGATGGTCCACCTTATTCTCATGGGAGAGGGAGTATTCAGAGAGAGTAGAAACATATAAGACATCTTTGGCCAAGGTTTGGAACCACTACACTGTCACCTCCATCACATTCTGTTTTCTAAAACAAGTTTAAAAACTAGCTTATATTCAAGGTTTGTGCAAAGCCACACTATAAAGGGGCATACATATAGAAAGATAATTAACTGAAGCCAAAAAACTCTGATCAGTCTGCCACATTTCACACTTATTAATATACACTTCAGAAATACATATACATATACATGTATACATATATATATATATACACACACACATATACATATACAACAGAAATTCCATAATTATTTATTGACTAAGATGAAACATGAAATGAAAGGGAAATCTTCTAATGGTATTAGTTTGTTTTTTAAATGAATTTTTCCAAGGATTCTCTTCCAATTTAAATAACTTTTTGGGAATAGTCTTTCTAATACAGAATGGAGTTCATGGATTTTGAAATTGTTATGGCAGTCTTCAGGTGCATTTGGCATATAAAGTTTAGAAAACAGCATCTGCATAAAGGTATGAAAGAAAAATATAAGCATTAAGATATGCTATGCCCACCTAATTGGGGAGATTACTCATAATTGTAGAAATTAAAGTATGACTTGGGTGGAGAATTATCTCATGAGTTTCATTACGATGAGCATGACTTACTCATAATTATTTCTACAAACATGGTTTTGCCAAACTTCCAGACAAAAGAGCTCTTTGGCTTTGTTTAAATTCAGGTTTCTTAACAGACAAATGACCTATAGAAGTATCATTACTTCTACTCTAAAAATACCCCAGAGATAACCTCAATCTTATTTAATTACTACTTGACTCTGATTTTAAGGATGTAGTTTGGAAAAAGTATACTTACAATATCCTGTATCTTTATCTTCTTGACAGGTAGATAATTCTTTATAGAATAGTTTTAAAATCTAAAGTGTTACAGCTATGTGCACTTTACAAACACTCACTGAGCCATGAATTCTCGATTTCTATACTTCTGTATTTATGTATTTTTATATATCCATACCATACTTTAACAAAATGCTTATTTTAAAAACTATAGTTACGTGTATAATCTTACAGAATTAAAATACTAGAGAAATACTACACTAAATTTTGAAACCAATAGAAACATATCTGCTCTAAATCCTATTCCTTTTAAAATATATTTATCAATCCAGACTTTTTGTATTATATTAAATTAAGAACATGAGTAAATTTTTGAACAAGACCTAATTTTTTTTAAAGGGACTTAATTCTTCTTTCCTCTAAATACTTCTTGGCTTTCCACATCTCTTCTTAACCTCTCCTTCAGTCTAGTAAAGAAGTTTGTGGTACAATCTATAGATTTCTTCATAAACCCAGTTATTTTTTCCTACTATAATGAGGAAAAGAGATTAAATCAAAAGTTCGTTATCAGGACACATTATATTTTATTCTCTATACTATCTGCATTTCATTCCCATATAATGCTAATATATTTACATTTTGTAAATACACATTCCACATTATTTGAGGATAAGTTATAGATTTTCTCCATATATTTCAAAATTAATTAGTCAAGGTAGGGGAAAACACTACATGACACATAGGTTGAAAACACTATAGATGACTCCACTGGGGGAATAATATTTAAAATATTGTCTATATCTATCTAAGTACCTCTCAGTGAGAGACTGACTGGCCATGTAAAGTTGCTGATGAGAATCACTGCATTTAGAAGTTGGTTTTAACTGACTGCCAATGTTTACTTTAAAGTTGTAAAAAGACAGAGTTTAAGGACTGAATTCAAAAAGGGCTGAATTCATTTGACTGCACTGTTTCAATGGCATAAACATGCAACCTCTTACTCAGGCCAATCACTTAAGTTCTCATTTCACGAGTTAGACATTTCAAGACAAAGCAGAAAGAGATGTGTTAAAGATTAGACTTGCAAATTTCAGAATACATAGTGTCAGTCTAGTGATGTTAAAACATCCATTTAAAATAACTCACAGAGTAACTGCAGCATATTACAAAGTGGGATCATGAATATGCAATCAGCAAATGGTTCTGGAGCCTGATCACCATCTCTGTCAATTACAGCAGTCACTTTCTGTGATGGTACCTTGGCACTTTGACAGTGATTATACCTTTACATGATGTATTGCAGATATTATGCTTCAGTTGTTTACAAATAGAACCATATCTTACTCTTTCACTGTAAGAATAGAGTGTTTTAAGTAAGGAAAATATTCCTCGTAATAAATCTTCCACTTAAGTCATTCATGCATGATCAGACTGGGAATATCATATGATGCCACTACCACATGACAAAAGCAACCCCCCTAACTCCCTTTTTCTATTATTCTTAAAAGTGAAGTAATGTGGAGCTTTTTTCAGATAAACTAAAAAGAAACGGCATAAGGGATTAATTCACAATATACTGCCCATCAATCTAAAAAAGCAGGCTAGTCCAAAGACAAATTTGTTTTTAAATATAAAGCAAAATTATAAGATAGACATATAGGTGTCAATTAGGACAAAATTATCTGGATCATATATAGTTTGGCTTGATCTTTTATCCTACAAAAAAAGTCACTTATTTGCTTATATGTAGCTTTCAAATTTGCCTACAAGATGCAATCTCAATTGGTTTGTTTAGATAGTCATTTTTTTCAGTGCTTAGTTGCCTAAACTTCAGGTAAAAGTATAAGGGAGACTAAATAATCAGATAATTCCTCAATTTGTCACTTAATTTTATCAGTATATTTATTTAAATAAAAACCTCATTATTTAATGCTGCTAAAAGATATACCTTTTTTTATTCCTATACCTCTAAATATCAAGGCTTTTGCTATCCATATAAATGTTAGACTTAATTATTTCTAATTTTCTACCTACCTAAAGTTTTATAGCTTCAATACTTTATGTTTAGCCACTGATTCTGGAAATTCAGAAATTCATAGTTATGGAACACTAACACTAAAATAAACTGTGGAAGTCATATTGTTGAAATCATTTTCCTCTCATCACCTTCCTGTGCAAACATTTTTCAAATAAGAATGGAATTTGATACAGGTCACATAGCTAAGGTCAAAACCAGATCTTCAAATCAGAACTCTAGTTTGACAATCAAGTATCATTTTCACCACACCACAGTCTTTTTATGTTTAATGTAATGGTATAAAGGATTCCAGAGAGGGGGAGATAAAAGGGGAGAAGTAAACTATAGGACTGTGTCTCCCTGGAAAAAACTAAAGCCTTAGATCTAAACATAGAATTGTAGAATGATCTAGATCTTGAAATGTCCCCTCACAATAATGGGATATTCCTCACTGACAAGATGAACTAAACCCTGGTACAGGACATTAAACAAAACCTTAGAAAAAAGAACAGAGTACAGAATTCTAAAAATAAGTACTAGCATTTCAGCTCATCTTTTTCTGTAACATTTCTCCACAGTCCACCTCCATTAGGCTACATAAGAGGTTATATCACACAAAATAAGCACTCACAAAATAGTGCTCATTTGGGGGAAATTGTTTCATATCCAATGGGAAAAGAAGTTAAAATCACTAAGACTGTTTCAGAGAAAAGAGACTATAAGAGCTACTGCTCAAATGTGAGTGATATAAAGAAAGAATGGTAGACAATTCCACTCCATAGGGATAAAAAGGCACGGGGCGGGGGGCGGGGAGGCAGGGAAGAACATGGTATATAAAAAAGTAGACAAAGTATCCAGCTCTGAGAAAAAGACTCATAAATTGAAGCGATTATTCCTAATCACTTTAAAATCTAGAACGCTTGTTAAGACTAATTCAATAATATTACATCTCAAACATGATATTAAAAGGTATATTTAATTGAGATTGTAGACTTGCAAAAACATAAAAGGACACCAAAGAACAATAATCCTAAACTGACAAATAAATTAGAGACAGCAATGAACATCATAGTCACCAATGAAATTGATCTTTTCATAGAGGAAAAGATTGAAACAACTCTATCAAAAGTAGACAGAGATTAATCTGAGTAAATAAAAACAGTAAAGAAAGCAGGTAGGCTCCAGGAAAAGAGGTGTGGCTGGAGTAGAAAACTGATCAAATGAAATGGAAGATACATAAAGTATTTATGAAATGCTTACAAACCTAAAGTGAGAAAAGAACTGAATCTGTAAATTGAGAGAGCACAGTGTTCAAAGAAAATGTAAAATTAGACACAATAGCAAGATATTTAATTCAACCTACGGTTAAAAGGATAGTAATCAACAAAAGGAATAAGACAGACTAACATCAGAATCACTACAGATATCATCAATGACAGACAACAAAGAAATATTTACCAATGTTGCTCACAACATTGTGCTTGAAGTCCTGGTTAGTGCAATAAGCCAACCAAAAAAAAAAAAAAGAAAGAAAGAAAGAAATAAGTAAAAGTTATACAAATTGGAAAGGAAGAAATACAGCTCTTTCTTTGCAGATGACATGATTGCCTATATAGAAAACAAATAAATAAACCGCAAATTCCCAGAACTATTAAGTGAGTAGAACAAATTTTAAGGACACAAGACCACTATAAAAAAGTTAACTGCTTCCCTGTATACCAGTAATGAATGACTGCAATATCAAATAAAAATTTACAATTGCACAAAAATTAAATATTTAAGTAGAAATTTAACAAAATATATACAGTATCTTGATGTTGAAAACTATAAAACTCTGATGAAAGAAATCAAAGAAAATCTAAGTAAATGATAAGATTATCCATGTTCATGGATGGAAAAACTCAGTATTGTTAAAATATCAGTCATTCTCAACTTGATCGGTAGATTCATGCAGTTTCAATCAAAAAGTCAGTAAACTATTTCATCCATATCGACAAACCAGTTCTAAAGTTTTTATCAAAAGGTTCCAGATTTTAAGACTTCCTCTAAGGCCACAGTAATCAAAACAAGGTGGCATTGTTTTGATTGATCTAAGTAAACAACAGACACTTAGATCAATGGAACAGAATAGAAAGCCCAGAAATAGACTCAAACAAATAAATTCAACTGATCTTTCCAAAAGGAGCAAAAGCAATTCAACAGAGAAAGAATACTTTTTTCCCAACGGACAGTGCTAGAATAATTGGGTGATCATATGGGGAAAAAAATCAACCTAAATATAAACCTCACATTCCACAAATTTACCTCAAAATGAATCATAAAGTAAATGTAAAATGAAAAACTGCAAAACATGTAGGATACATATGAGAAAATCTAGGCAGCATTTATTTGGTGACGAGGTTTCGAATATAAAAACCAAAAACATAACACATGAAAGAAAAATTAATAAATAGGACTTTATTAAAATGAAAAACTTCTGTTTTGCATAAGACACTTTTAAGAGAATGTAAAGAAAAGTTACAAACTGGAAGAAAATATTGGGGAGTACATATCTGATAAAGGATTTTTACCTAAAAATATACAAAGAACACTTAAAACTCAATAATAAGAAACAAACAACCTCATTTAAAAATGGACAACAGATCTTAACTGACACCTCATCAAAGAAGATATAAAAATGACAAATAAGCATATGAAAAGATTCTTAGCACTATTTACCTAGGAAATTGCAAATTAAAACAAGGAGATACCACTACACCCCTATTAAAATAACTAAAATCCAAAAAGCTGACATTGGCATTTCCTGGCAAGGATGCATAACAAGAGAAACTCTTAATCATTACTGGAGGAAATGACAAATAGTACAGCCACTCTGAAAGGCAGTTGAGCAGTTTCTCACAAAACTGAACATTGTCTTACTATCTGATCCAGCAATAATAATAATGCTCGTATTTACCCAACTGATGTGAAAACGTATATCTATATTAAAACCTAAATGTAAATGTTTATAGCAGCATTATCCACAAATCACACACAAAAAAACTGAAAGCAATCAAATATCCTTCAATAGGTGAATAGTAAACACACTGTGCTATGTGCAAACAATAGAATATTATTCAGCAATTAAAAAAATGAGCTATCAAACATGAAAAGGCATGAAAGAATTTTAAATGGATTATTCTAAGTGAAAGAAGTCAGTCTGAAAAAGCTGCATAATGTATGATTACCGTTATAATGTTCTAGAAATGGCATAACTATATAGAAGAAAAAAGATCAGTGAATATCAGGAGTTGGG
Organism: Lontra canadensis; assembly: GCF_010015895.1. Lineage (NCBI taxonomy): Eukaryota > Metazoa > Chordata > Mammalia > Carnivora > Mustelidae > Lontra > Lontra canadensis. The sequence continues at coordinate 995,980 of NW_022631013.1, read as the reverse complement.
AGGAAGTGAGAGGGTTGGATAAATAAATCACAAAGGATTTTAGGGCTAGTGAAATTATTCTGGATGATATCATGCATTTGTATAACATCTGTAGAGACTGAAATGACACTGTACCTTTGTAAAAACCCATAGACTTTTAAAGCATAAAGAGTCAGACTTAATGTGTGCAAATTAAAAAGAAATCATTTAAAAGATTAGGGTCTCCTGAGAGAAAATACAGAATGTAATAAAACAATCTATCTGCATTATAAAGGTATGAACCAAGCTCACATAAATGGGTGGTGGAGTAAGGTACTTAAGTGGACTTTGCAAAAATAAGGACAAAAGAAATTGCACATAAATCCTGTACTTTTGTTCATTAAGTTGTTTCCCAGAGGATACAGGTTAATGATTCTGATAGCTGTACATATATACTAAAATTGAACAATTAAGTAAATGGGTGGCAAATGGTGGGTGCCAGGTTTCTCATAATTGGAGTGCGAGTTCACAAAGAAAGTAGGCACAAATGATCCATCTGGTAATGCATTAGAACTAAAAGTATCAGATGGAACTCATATTTAGTTTATAGAGATAAAAAAAGTTTGTATATGTACATATGTATAGATGTATATATACATATGTACACACATACACACATATATATATTAGTACAAACACATATATTTGCTTGCTTTTTTAGCTGAAAGTTCCCAGAAGCAATGACACCCCAATAGCAATGAGCACACCCAGTATTCAGATCTTGGTTTCAAATATCATTCTCCAGAAAGAATAGAAGAGAGAAAAAGCATAATTATATGCTAAGGTTCTTAATTATGTGTGAGGAAGGAAAATGTTGTTTTAATGTAGGATGCAATACATTAACAATATATATTGTAACCGTAGAGCAACTAAAAAAAAACACAAAACAAGAGATATAGCTAAGAAATTTATAAGGGAAATAAAATGGAATAAAAATACTAAATCCAAAAAAGGCAGGAAAGGAGGGGGGAAAAAAAGAACAGATGGGACCAGTGTAAAACAAATAGCAAGATGGTAGATTTAACACACAAACATAAATAACAAATTATCTGAAAATTGTCTGATAACTCTAATTTAAAGTCAGAGATAGTAAGAAAAATTAAAGTGAGCAAAATCAACTGCACGTCCTTTGAAGACCCACCTAAGTAAAAAGTACAAAACCTGACAAAACCTAAATGGATACATGAATGAAGACAGAACCGCAATAATAGATTACATACATACATACATACATACACACACGTAATAAAGCAAGTAGAATAAGACATTGTAATTTTACATTAAGTATTTAGTTGCATCTTAACCAAACAAACCAATGGAAGAGGAAAGAACACCTAGAATGCATCCAAGAACACACAGTGACCTGATTTAGTTACCTGATTAGTGGGGCGAGAAATGTCCTTTTCTACAATGATGTTAGAAAGACTAGTTAACCATCTGGAAAAATTATGAACCTTGAGACTTACATCAGACCATATTCAAAAATTAATTTGAGTTTGATCTTAGTCCTAAATACAAAATTTAAAAATTCAAATTTCTAGAAGAAAATACAGAAAAATATCTTAATGATCTGAGTATAGGCACTTTTTTCTTAAACAGAAAGAACAACAACAAATATAAAAATGATAAGCTGAATTTCATTAAAATTAGGAACTTCTGTTCCAAAAAATCATGACCAAGAAGCAAACTGGCAAGCGATGGACTTGGAAGGATATTACAAATATGTGATAAAGGATTTATATGAAGAATGTATAATATTATCCTATAATAATAAAGATAAGACAAAGAATCCAAACTTAAAAGTGATCAGTCACTTCATGAAGTGGGATATTCCAATGATATGAAAAGGAACTCAACATCATCACTCTCGTTACTTATCAGAGAAATACAAATTAAATCCAAACTGAGATTATGATTATGCACTCACCAGAATGTTTAAATGAAAATATAATGACAGGGGCGCCCGGGTGGCTCAGTGGGTTAAAGCCTCTGCCTTCAGCTCAGGTCATGATCCCAGGGTCCTGGGATGGGAGCCCCACATCAGGCTCTCCGCTTGGCAGGGAGCCTGCTTCCTCCCCTCTCTCTGCCTGCCTCTCTGCCTACTTGTGATTTCTGACTGTTAAATAAATAAATAAAATCTTTAAAAAAAATAATGACAATATTAAGTGTCAGTGAAAATGTAGAGAAAATTTAACCCTCACACATTGCTAGTGGTAGAGAACATTTTTACAACCATATTTAAAAACACTGACATTATCTACTGAAATAGAAAATATCCTCAAATGTGATATAGGTAACTCCTCTCTCCTTGATACATACTCAGATAAATCTGCCCATATGTCCACAAAAGCACACGTATGGTAATGCTGATATTTTTATTCACAATAGCCAAAACCTAGAAACAATTCAAATGTCTAACAACAGAAGACTAGATAAAGCAATTACAGTATTTTTATACAGAGTGATTCTACACTATATTAAAAAGAAGAAACTAGCAATACAGGCAATAACATAAATGCTTTTTTAAAACACAAGATGTGCAAAAGAAGCCAGACACAAAAGAGCAAATATATTATTATTATTCCATTTATATAATTTGAAAGGCAAGGAAAAATAGCCATGTTCTATCTTGCCATCACGTCTCCAGTAAGTAACCTTGTAGCAGGACCTGACCCTGGATTCCCAGCCTCTACTTAGTGTCCAGATTAGCAACTACCTCTATGGGAAAGGGGCAAGAAATCTTTTTATTCCATGACTTCCTGAAGAACTTGGAACTCTTCTCTATTGTTCCCATGGACCTTTCCTAAGTGGGTCTTTTGTTCCTAAATCCTAGGAAACTTCGAGGAATTCAATTATACTTTTTGAGATTTGGGCTTCATTCTTTAAGCTCTCACCTATCCCAGCTTCAGAATTAAACAAAAAAATCTGAAGGGGAAATTGTTTCTATGTCTGATTCTTCTCAACTCTCCAATTTTGTTACTCTTCTCTGTGGAGTCCTCAGACACTCCTCTAGTTTCTCTGTTTTTCACTTGAGTGTCCCTTGCCTGGCCTGCTCCCAGATTCTAAACCCACACTAAGGATTAGACAGACCTCAGGGAGATGCAGATCCTCAGTTCACACCTTCAAATTTCTTCCTTCTTGGTAAATTTTACTCCTCCAGCTCTCCCTGCTTCTACAGCTCACTGACTTTGAAAATGTGTGTGTGTGTGTGTGTGTGTGTGTGTGAGCTTTATGAAGCTTTTCTAGTTATTTTCAATGGCAACACTCTTCTCTTTCACCCCCTTCCTTCCCTACGTGAATTCTCACAATAATACAAAAAGTTTTAAATTGTTTTAATACTAGAAATAAAACCACCACAGCCTCTAGTCTTCCAAGGATACCTGATCCTGCTTGAAGAGACACCTGTCCAGCAAGCTGTATAGCAGCTGGACCATACAGGAATGGGTATTTGCTCTAACGAAATCATTTAAAACCAGGAATTCGAGAGAACACCTTATTCCGAAAATAATGTGTGACACCCGTGTTGGTGAACTGAGCTTAAGGAACTGTTACAAACAGTTTTCTGTGGCTAAAGATAGAAGACGATGAAATCCAAGTGTCAGCCTGCAGCTTCATTACAAATAACACCTGATTGAGTCATTTTGAGGGCCCGTCTGTCTTCAGTACTCATGTGTGCTATATCTTAGACTGAAGTGGGAGAAAATTAGGGAACTTTCAAAATGAAAACTGATTTCATAAATTACAGCCCAGAAAATAACAAAAAGAGCTGTCATGCCCTTTAGCAGCTTTTCCTTTAATTTCTGCAGAATCTTTTGTCTTCAACCTTTGAGCCTTGCTATTGTCTCTATTGTACTCAAACCAGGGCTTTTTTCTTCAGCGCAAGTGCTGGAAAAAGATACATGATGATTTTTGTGCTGATTAGAAAGGAACTTGCATGTACAGATAACTGTCACAAGTCCACAAATTGCACAAAACTAAATATGTGAAAGCCCAGGAAACATGGAAACCAAGGAATGACTATTAGCAAAAATAAGGGTATACCATCACATTATGTAATAAGCATATAAAATAAAGACCTGATCGATTAACCTGTATGAGAAGGCCAGTTATATAAAATGATAGCCAAATGTCAGGTCTTTGGCTAGGTAGGAACTACAGTGTCTCAAATTCCATATTTAAAAGAGTATTCCATAAATATGGAGAAAATTTTATCACTAATAAGATCTTAAAGTTTGTGTGATAAAGATTTTTATTTAAGGTATGTTGTTATTGTTTGCTTTATTATAAAACAGGTCTTTTGTCCAAGCCCATACAGTAAACCACAGTAAAAAGAAAAGGATATATTGTTGCTTAAAAGTTTGAGTTATCATTTCATTCATTCATTCATTCATTCATTCATTTTTTTTTTAGCTCAACAATCATATAGAACATACATCTATGCATCAGGTATGGTAAAGAATACAAAAAAGATAATCAACATTATCTACCTTGAAGGAATTTAGGTGACATATTACACATGCTGAAATTGATTTGTTTTATTAATTAAACATGCTACAAAACAGAAAGTCCAGGATGCAAAAGTACAGTGAATTTGCTTACCATCAAATATAAAAGGTTTTTGTTACGGGAAAAAAGTAATCTCATATGTTTTTATGAATGATTCATAATAACTGAGGTAGACTAATAGTGGATTTAAATGACATACACAAGTATAAGGAAGAAAGTAAATAAAAAACATTGCCCCAAAACACATACCCAGGAAACAAATAAACAAACAAAATATCATTAATAAGTGATAATTTTTCCCAGGACTTTTCTGATGCATGTATGTATATACACAGAGAGATGGATATACAGACGATATCTTCACTGGCTCTAAAGAACTGAGTTATACTTTAATAATCTGTTTTTCTTGGGGCACCTGGGAGGCTCAGTCAGTTGAGCATCTGACTCTTGATTTCAGCTCAGGTCACAATCGAGCTCCACGTGGGGCTCCTCAAGGAGCATGGAGCCTGGTTAACATTCTCTCTATGTTCCTTCTCCCCACCTTTGCAGACTCATGTGCTCTCAAAAAAGAAAAAAAAGAAGAAGAAAAAAAACACACCTATTTTCTTTAAAAATCTGTAGATGTTAACCTATTGTCTAATAGGAGATAAAGAGTAGACTTCTAACAATGCCTACTCCCACGCCAATTCACTTTTCTTCCTGCATACCTAAAGAATTAATTTTACAAAAATAATTTCCTAAAGGTTCAATAATGTAAGGAGGGAATATTTTGGTTTGCAACATTCAGTGTTAAAATTTCCTGGATTGTGATGCTCTATGTTGATCTTAAAATCTAGTATTTAATCATTTCAGAAATTGCTTATTCTTTTATTTAAACTTTGAATCCATTATAATTTTCTTTTTTCATTTTTTAAGATTTTATTTATTTATTTGACGGAGAGAGACACAGTGAGAGAGGGAACACAAGCAGGGGAGTGGGATAGGGAAAAGCAGACTTCCCACCAAGCAGGAAGCCCAATGCATGGCTTGATCCCAGGACCCTGGGATCATGACCCAAGCCGAAGGCCAACACTTAACAACTGAGCCACCTAGGCGCCCCGAATCCATTATAATTTTCTTTCCAATTGTGTAAATGTCTAAGCCAGTGATACAAACTATCTAATATTGGAATATATATTTTGTTGATTTCCCTCTAATTTCTTTTGTTTTTAAATATGTTCTCCTTTGGGTTATCGCAAAAACCTTCTCCTATCATAATTCAACTTTTAGTTTCTTGATGCTTCTAATTTGTTAAGTTCTTTAATGATAAATTTTGCCTAAAATTTATTTCTTTAGGGAATCAATCCTTTATAATGTAAAATACATACTTATATTCCCTCAACTCATTTCTTCTTTGAAAATAAGTTTTCTATGCCCTTTCAAAGCACATGAAATGAATTTTCCTTCTTCTTCAGTTATATTTTCTTCTAGACTGAGCTTTTTTCCTCCTTATAAAGGTATTTTTCTTTATTTCTTAAATTTCAATTTTTATTTCATTTTATCAGAGTTGTTCTTATTAAGTAACAGGATATTTCTACATTTACTATGCAATTTCCTTTCATCTTTGTCATGTCTGAGCAGCTGTATTTCTTTCTTTTTTTTTTTTTTCTTAATAAGGCCTCTGATTCCCATTTTCTTGCTACAGATTCTCAGGGAGATTTATTTATTTATTTATTTATTTTTATTTATTTGACAGAGATCGCAAGTAGGCAGAGAGGCAGGCAGAGAAACAGTCTCCCTGCTGAGTAGAGAGCCTGATGCAGGGCTCTATCCTAGGATCCTAGGATCATGACCTGAGCCAAAGGCAGAGGCTTTAACCCACTGAGCCATCTGAGTGCCCCTGCATTTCATTTTAGTATGCGTACATTCTTGACTAATTTTCTATGGCATTTGATGCCTGCTTTTGTGTTTCTTTGAATTTCAGCTTGCAAAACAGTGATGGCTTCTTTCTAATCCCTTTCCCTATCCAGAGGGTACATAGATATGCTTATCTGGGAATTAAGGATTTTTGCGGCATACTCTGAATTATGAGGTATTGTTAAATACTGTGAATAAGTGCTCACTCCACTTGGAGAGGAAATGTTCTCTTATCCTATTCAGATGATAGGAGGAGGTGGTGGATAACTGTTGGTTTGGCTTTTCCCCTGGACAATGGGGACACTGGATACTTACTTCTCTAACTGTTCACTTGCCAACTTTTATACATTTCTCTCTAGCAACCATTTCCATCACTTCCCAGTAAAACAAAGGAAAGATAAAAGTATGAAAAGTTCTGTTTCTTCTCTGAAGCTTTGGAATATTCTTGAGAAGTTTCAAGATTTTATACTCATCATTTCAGCTTCAAGGGGAAGGGGGAGTCCTATAAACCAAGCCATAATTTATTCCTCAGTTCTACCCAAAAACCTAGGTCCTATTCCTTGCCCAACTGTAACGCAATTGCCTGGGAATTTTATCCTTTTTTTTTTCTTACTTTTGGGAACTTATTTTGTAAGGCATTTTGGGAGGCAGGTTAATCCTCAAAATTTAGTAATTCTTTCATTCAGGTCATTATAAGCAAAATGAAGGTTTTTAAAAATGATTAATGACATGCCATGGAAGTAACATGATGCATCAATTACTAAGTATTTATATTAATAATAATTCAACAAAAATACTTATAGAATAGAGTTCTCATACTAAGAAACTAGATAAAACTTTCAATTAAATGACTCAGAGAAGTTAGTCTCTACTATATTATGACTCAGTCATCATTCCTTGATAATATCAAACTCCTTTCCTTTTGGAGAAGTTACAATCATATATAAAATATTTGTGAAATAAAGTTATAATACAAAATTCCTGAACAAAGACAGAACATGTGGGGCACCTGGGTGGCTCAGTCAATTAAGTGGCCAACTCTTGATGTCACCTCGGATCATGATCTCAGAGTCCTGAGATGGAGCCCCACACCCGGCTCTGCACTCAGCAGGGTGTCTGCTTAAGGATTCTCTCTCTCCCTCTGCCCCTCCCCCCTTTCTCTCTAAAATAAATTAATTAATTTTAAAAAAACAACAATAATGTGTTCATCTAATTTCCTAGCCATTATAGCACTCTGGGCCTGTGGCATACCAAACTAAGAAGACCAAGTGGAGAAATAAAGAGATGTGGAAACTACCATGTTTGAGTTATGTCTGCATAAGAATTGAAGGCAATAGCTTTAAGAAGAATGCAGAGCTACTATATAGACTAATATATTTTTCATCTCTAATACATCCTATGTCTTCAAATTATGCTTGAAATGGAAGAAATCTTAAATAATAAAATCAAAGGAATGAATATTTTGAATATTTTTAAATATTCAACTTGAAGTGAGAATTCAAACCTCATCTGTGTGACCCTGGTCACTTTGTCCACACCTTCAACATATCTGTATCAGAAGGGGTAAAATGGAGATAAAGATATTATCTTTCAGAAATGTGACCAAAATTAAATATGATATAAATGTGAAGATTTGAGCATAATGCTGGCATATAAAGACAATATAAATTGTACCATGTAATAGTAGTAAGAGTGGTGGCTGAATTATTTGTTACTACAACTATATATATTAATATTTTACCATCTGAATAGAGTAAAACATTTTCATTTTTTCTCCAATTTTATCAGCAATGGTTAATTCTTAAATGGACAGTGGAAGTTACAATGTTGAGGGTGGGGAATATGGCTAGAGTCTGCCTTATTAAAACACTGTTTTGTGGCCCATCTTCATGGAGAATATGAATAATTTAATGACTTAGCAAATTTCCTATTTAAAATAAAATTATTAGTCAAAAATTAGCTGGAGGAAATAAAGAGATAAACTAAAACCTACTCCCCATTTAAGTACATTTTACCTTAAAAAAAAATTACATGTCATCCTGGGTATTTCAATCCTAATGAGGATGCTTCCTTGATTATCAAAAAGTCAGAATGCAGAACTAAGTATCACACAACTTTTGCATGCTTACAAAGACTGTATCTATTTCCAAAATCTATAAACTTGATCAGTGAAGAGCAATATATGTCACTGGTTTAGCAATCATAACTTTCATCTGCATTATACAGTAGTAGGGACAGAAATCTTTTGTTTTCTGACACAGGTTACACAGTCAACAGTAGGCAAAATTGTGAAAGAAGTCAAGGTTGTCTTGCCTCAACCTTGTCCCTTCTAGTTTTGGCCCATTCTGCAATGTTCTATTCCCATATATTCACCAGTATTTAACCATTTTCTCCAGTGAGTCACATAGGCCTGCCCTTTCTAACTCTCTGTACTTAGGATTCTAATACTGCCCGTTTTTCTTTTCCTCAACCTCAAAACTTGTTTAGATCATTCTCGTAGAGCCTCACACCTAATTTTCAAGGTAATAGCTGGCTAAATAAATCATATGTTAATTAGCTCTTTTGTTTATTATCCATCTTTACTTCTCACCCCCTTGCAAGCTCTATGATGAGAAACTCATCTGATTTTTTAGGACATAAGTAACTGCACTTTGCTTGCTACAGTTACATTCATGATTTCATTTTATTCTTACATTAAATCCATGAGGTAAATTATTTTATTATCCCTAATTAATACATGGATGAGAAAACAAAGGCTCAGAAATACATATAAACCTTAAGATCACAAAAACGCTAAACGAAGCAGCTTTGGACTTAACATAAGGCTGAGTCTGATTCAAAAGTTCATAGATCTTTTATTATACTACAGTAATAAACCTAATGTGCTCAATCAAATGATGATACAAAAATGACTGAGCCACATGGCAAACAATTCAGAATGTTCTTTGACAGTTATTTTCATCTTGCAGATTACCAATGGCTTCTTTTATCAATATATTAGCCAGTGTATATCCACATATCAATATTAAATTACTTATATAATGATCGGAAATTCTTGGTGCTTATTTTGTTTTGTTTTGCTTTCTTTTGGTTTTGGTTTTGGTCTTAGTTTTGGTTAGTTTATACTACTTGTTTCATTTCTCCAAATAATATACACTTCTACTAATATATTCTATAAGGGAAGAAATGCTTTATGTTCAGTCATTAAAAACATCATTATGCTAGAAATATGGGGACTCCAAATCTTTTTAAAGTAGAATAAATGAGTGTGATGTGGAATAATATTTAAAATTTCAAAATGTTTTGCATATTGATTAATACATGCCAGAAAAACAGAAGAGTTTTGGCTGGAAAAATAAAATCATAGATATTTTGGATATCCCCCAATATAAATGCCTCACTGCCTTTATCATGGATAGAATAAATATGATCACATTTGCTTTGGAAAGGAGAATCTTTCTTCCCATTAAAGAAATTATAATTTTTTTTAAAACACAGCTGAGTTTTTTCATTAGTTCTAAAATCTTAATAATTCTAATTTTCAACAACTGTTTCTGAAATGGGTACCCAAAGGTTTTTATATATAATAAATGGTTTCCATGCTGACAGCTGCACAAGCAGATTATGACATAATATTACTTTTCTTTACTGCCATGTTGTTATTATTGTTGTTTTAATAGTATTTTGGCATTAACCTCACAAAATACCAAGGGAAGTTCTGGGGATTTTGCTTGTTTTTTTGGCTTAGTCTGGTTTTTCTTTTTGTCAGCAAAACATTCACTCCGTTATACTTTCTTTTTTTCTTAATATTTTTATTTATTTGACAGACAGAGATTACAAGTAGACAGAGAGGCAGGCAGAGAGAGAGAGAGGAGGAAGCAGGCTCCCCACTGAGCAGAGAGCCCCATGAGGGGCTCAATCCGAGGACCCTGAGATCATGACCTGAGCCGAAGGCAGAGGCTTTAACCCACTGAGCCACCCACCTCCATTATACCTTCTTAAGAGGAAAATAAGAACCAATTCAAACAGTATTTAATATGTACATATATATCATATATTGGCCTCTTTATTGAAGTAGAATTTATATATAGTGAAATGTGTAAATTTTAGCTGCTCAATGAGTTTTAATGAATATATTCCCTCTTGTAACTAACTCCCAATCAAAATACAGGACACATGAAATTCCCCTCATGATGCCTTCCAGTCAATCTCGTAACACATAGGCAGTCACTATTCTGATTCCAATCACTGTAAATTAGTTTTACCCATTTTTGAAACTCATATAAATGGAACCACAGAAAATGCACTCTATCCTATCCAGTTTCTTTCACTCAACTGTAATATTTTTGGAATTCATCCATGTTGCTGAGTGTGTTAGCAGTCCATTCTTTATTCACTGCTGAGTAAATATTCTCCTATTTGTGGACATTTGATTGTTTCTGGTTTGATCTTATAGGAAATTAAAATATGCCACCCCAAAATATACCACTTTGGCATAAGCCAGAGGCAGAGGCAGATGAACCAGAGGCAAATGAGAATCAATGGATGCATACCAAAGCCTCCACAGAGATTCCCTATTTCAACTAAAAGCAGCAACTTTTGAGAAATGAGGATTGCAATAAATCCCCTCTTCTGAGGAAGTTTTATGGCCATGAAGAAAATGGGAACTCAACACCCATCAAAATTAACTTGCACAAACCTTTCTCTCATAATTTACCTCTCAGATTGCCACCCTTCGAAGTCTAAGACACCTCTTCCTTTGTCTTGTCACTTCTCTATATACTTACTGTTCTTTGTTAAGATTGTATACAAACCCCAATTTCTAACCACCCCTTTCAGTTACTCATCACTGAGGTTTTCTTCATGTGATGTGTGATACCTTAATTAACAAATTCTATTTTCTCTTATTCATCTGTCTCTTCACAGTCTAATTTGCAGGGCCCAGTGGGAGAATCTAGGAAGATGGGGGGGAGTTGTTTTTGCTTCTCTAGAGGCTATTCTGTTTAAAATTGTTATAAATACTTTTTACACAAGTCTTTTGGGCACATATGTATTCCTTCCTCCTGGTAAAAACTACAATGTGACTCAGTCTTAGTGTGTATTTAGCTTGAGAAATTGCCAACAAATTGTCCAAAGTGACTGATCTATTATATACTCCCACCAGCAATATATGAGAGTCCCTGTCATTCTACACCATCAGAGGCATTTATTGAATTTTAATTGCTCTAATTGCTATGAATTAGTGTCTCATGGTGGAAAGTAAATTGCATTGTCCTTGATAACTCTTTATATGGAAGACGTCTTCATTAACTTACTATAATTTGTATACTTTCTTTTATAGAGTTTCTTATAAAATTATTTGGCATTGTTTGACTTATCACTGATTTATAAAAATCCTTTTTATATTGTGGTTACAGATCCATATATGTTGGGAAAATACACACACACACACACACATATATACACACACAAATTTTTCTCTAAGTCTGTGTCTTGCCTTTTCATTGTTTTAACATTTTTGATGATTAGAAATTTTAATTTTGAATAGAGCTCAGTTTATCAATATCTTATGATTAGTAATTTTTATGTCCTCCAAAAAGTATTTACATACCACAACTTCATAAAAATGTTCTCCTATGTTTTCTTTTAGAAACTTTATAGTTTTACAGACACATAGACCAATGGAGCAGAATAGAGAGCCCAGAATGGACCCTCAACAATATGATCAAATAATCTTTGACAAAGCAGGAAAAAATATCCAGTGGAAAAAAGACTGTCTCTTCAATAAATGGTGCTGGGAAAATTGGACAGCTATGTATAGAAGAATGAAACTCGACTATTCTCTTATACCATACAGAAAAACAGACTCAAAATGGATGAAAGACCTCAATGTGAGACAGGAATCCATCAAAAGCCTAGAGGATAACATAGGCACACTAACCTCTTTGACGTTGGCCACAGCAAATTCTTTCAAGACACGTCTCTAAAGGCAAAGGAAACAAAAGCAAAAATGAACTTTTGGGACTTCATCAAGATAAAAAGCTTCTGCACAGCAAAGGAAACAGTCAATAAAACAAAGAAGCAACTCATGGAATGGGAGAAGATATTCGCAAATGACCTACAGACAAAGGGTTGATATCCAAGATCAATAAAGAACTCCTCACACTCAACACCCAAAAAACAGATAATCATGTCAAAAAATGGGCAGAAGCCATGAACAGACACTTCTCCAATGAAGACATACAAATGCCTTGCAGACACATGAAAAAATGTTCATCATCATTAGCCATCAGGGAAATTCAAATCAAAACCACATTGAGATACCACCTTACACCAGTTAGAATGGCCAAAATTAACAAGGCAGGAAACAACAAATGTTGGAGAGGATGTGGAGAAAGGGGAGCCCTTTTACAATGTTGGTGGGAATGCAAGTTGGTGCAGCTTCTTTGGAAAACAATGTGGGGATTCCTTAAAAAATTAAAAATAGAGCTACCCTATGACCTGGCAATTGCACAACTTGGGTATTTACCCCAAAAGTACAGAGACAGTGAAAAGAAGGGCCATATGTACCCCAATGTTCATAGCAGCAATGTCTACAATAGCCAAACTGTGGAAAGAGCTGAGATGCCCTTCAACAGATGAATGGATAAAGAAGATGTGGTCCATATATACAATGGAATATTACTCAGACAACAGAAAGGATGAACACCCAACTTTTCCATCAACGTGTATGGGACTGGAGGAGATTATGCTGAGTGAAATAAGTCAAGCAGAGACAGTCAGTTATCATATGATTTCACTTACTTGTGGGACGTGAGGAATAACATGGAGGACATTAGGGGAAGGAAAGGAAAAGTGAATTGGGGGAAATCGGAGGGGGATATGAACATGAGAGTATGTGGACTTCTAGAAACAAACAGGGTCTTAAAGGAGAGTGCAGTGGGAGAATGGGTGAGCCTGGTGGTGGGTATTAGGGAGGGCATATATTGCATGGAGCACTGGGTGTTGTACATAAAGGTCAGGTCAGGTAGAGATAACAGAGCCCAAAGACAAGGGTGGGTCAGGTCAGGTAGAGATAACAGAGCCCTAATGCAGGGATGAGTTGGGCCAGGTGGAGACATCCAATTAGTGGAGCACACATACTGTCTCCCTAGCTACCAAGGAGTGTGGGCCCTGCCTTTTGGGCACCTTTTGGGCGCCAATTCTGACCAAGGTGATAGGCTAGTTCAAATAGCTACTATGGGGTGAATTGTAATTAAATTGGCCTCCTGTGTGTGACCTAGCATGACTGTGCAGCTTTCTCTGTGTGTTGCAATCTCACTGGCCACCTGTGTGTGCCCAGGCTCAACCACATGGCCTTTGCTCTATAAAAGTTAGTCTGTGAGGCTGGGGGTGGTCGCCCTCTCTATAAGAGGCGGCCCCAACTGGTCGGTTTGATTTTTGGTGCTGACGCGAAATAAAGCTTTGCTTGACCTTCACTTTGTATCAGTCTCGCTCCTTTGATCACAGACCCATCAATGACCAGCTACTTAATGCAATTCTCTCAGCCATTTGGGAAGGAGTGCAAAATTTGAATATAAATTTCCACATTTTTTTCCTTCTTCAATAGCCTTTACATGAATCAAATTACTGTACTAGACGGCAGGGAAGAAAACAAATACCTCTGGTTAATAACTAACTTGGGTCAACTTTTGGTTTCAATTCTAACCTTAGCCATTAACAGAGAAGGGAAGGCAACAATTCCAGAAAATAAAATGCCCAAAGGGAAAGCCTCCACAGAGATTCCCTATTTCAACTAAAAGCAGCAAAGGGAAGAATGACCCTTTCTTTGTGATCATTCTTAAGTCACTAAATCATTAATTTAGTTTAAAGGTAAAGGGGTCTTCTGGACCTGCCACAATGCTAGATAAAGAAAAGGGCTTACACTATGGCAAATGTAAGATGGCTAAAGCTATCCAAATACTCTTACCTCCAGTTTTCAAATTACAGGCACAGCTTCTGCTTTTGCTTTTGTTAGCTGCCTTGGTAAAGGCACTCTGCATATATACGAAGCCTATATTGGTGCCTCTTTATCTATGAGCCATCAGATGATGTCACACTTGCTAATTCATGGACTATTTAGCTTGGTGTTTACGCTCCAAGAAAATGATGGTTGTTTAATTATACTACAGATGAGTTTTGCCAGCCAATTGTGTGGCAGATGTTATTTACTCCCGGAACAACTGTCAAAAAACCAAAACAGCACATCTAACAAATCAAAATGTACTGTATTGACTTACATTTCACAGGCAGTACCTCTACCATCTTAGCCACAGGCTTTGCATTGTGGTGGTGATGGGAAGGGCAGCATCATTAAGGATAATAGCCAGTCAGAAATCTGCTTGTCACAGTAAGCAGGATTAAAAGAGATGTAACTGAGTATATTCTACCTGAATGGAAACAGGGAACTGTCAGTAAACATTTATAAAATCCTTCAAATTTGCTTAATGCTATGTATTGGAACATTCACTAAATCATTCCATGATGGCAGACGAGAAAGAGGAAATACCTATCTTCTCTATTCATATGGTGACTGAACTGTAGTCAATGAAATATATTTTTCCCATCAAATTTACGATGCTATAAAGGTGGAGAGAATGCCTATAGCTGGATGGTTACCCTAGCTTGAATCTAGAAAGCTTGCTACAATAAACTTGTTCTGTATGTTGTTTAAACTTTTCTAAGCTTGTGGGAGCATTTTATTATGCCTAACACTTGCTTCAAATAAAACTTGCCAGTGAGTTCTGCTGTGGCCCTTTTATGTAGTATACTGGTATCATGCCAATGTTTTTAATAAGGAGAGAAAATAAGAACTCTTAAAAGTTTAAAGCCCAATAATCTATGAACTAAAATCTGATTAAGTACAAAATAAACTTTCTACAATTAAGTGATTCAGTGGCAGATAAAATGGAAGCAGAGCCCAAGAAGTAACTCTTACCAATTTAGTTGTGCATACTCCACTAAATTGGGATGGTGTCTTTCTGCTTAGCACAGAAGTATTGAGGCAAAAAATGGGCCTTCATTTCTTTCAGCCAGAATTATATTCCATTGAGAAAGATCAACTGCTTGGCTTTCTTACTGGGGTAATTTAAAAAGGTTTTTTTCTACATGACCACTGTCCACAGCTCATTTCTATGTAATATATTGGCTTTATGAAGGGAGAAGTGATTTATAGACCACTAATATATCCCCCTATATCCAATCTAGTATATCTCTCATTTCTGCTCAGTTTGCCTAACTCTGCAAACAAGCAAAATGAAAGTCCTGTTCAGACAGGAGCCAAGAGCTACCTAGTTTTGTCTCTTCTGATGCTTTTTGCAGTAGGAAACTTGTGCCTGAGACACAGCATCTGCCAGCTTAGAAAAACCGTCTGGCAGGGAAATGGAACAGCTAATAGCAGAACTGAGGGAAGCTGTCAGATTTTCAAGCATTTATTTTTACATCTGAACCAAAATGATGAGAATTTAGTTAAACCAACCTCTTACCTTGGCTTCCTTCTTCCTCCTTTTTTCCTCACATGCGTCTCTCATTTATTATTATTATTTTACAACAAGGACATAATTTGCTGGCTACTAATTTCTATACCCTGGAATTATGCTAGGATTATGGGAGAAAGAAGTTACTTTTCTAACTTTCCTGAGGAACAAGGTGCTACTTGGGTGAATATTAATAAAATATTAATTATGATCTGATAATACTGATGAATGAAACTGGCATTTATAAATCATGTTCATGCCAAAAGAAATCACGCCTTGACAAGCGTGTTACATAGGCCACTGCATTTCTCTGAATTTACTAACCAACCTACATCTCCTCCTACCAGATGGTGTTTTTTTTGTCAACCTCAGCTCATATAACCATGAAATTATTGATAGCTGCAATCTCCTTTTGATTTTCATTCTTTCTCCCTTCTCATAACACTAATAAATATGCATATATTATGTATTATTATATATATACAATATTTTATATATGTGTTATATATTACATCTACAGACTCTAACATAAGGCTACTGCCCTAAGATAGCTGCTTGATCATTGAAACAAATTACAAAATCCATATCAATAGCCAATTAAGTTTCAAAACCCTCTACTATTCAGTCTTAATCTACCTTTGACTTAACCAGTATTGGATATATATTATAGGCTCCTAGGTAGGACCATGCACAGGGGATTACAAGAAGCAAGCACAACCCTACCGCTGGAGATTTTCTAGCTAAAAAAAAAGGAAATTTTAAGATACAGTCTAAGTCATAAGCTAAATACAGTTACCTTCTTGAAGAACAAATATTGCTCAAATCTAAGAAATTATGGCTCAAATTTGGAAATTAATTTCATTACTAAGGACTTTAAGAATTTGCATATTAAAGCAAGTGTAATATGCTTTAGCATAAGGAAAAAGGGTCTTATCGAAATAGAATACCTAGCGTTGAGAGAGAGGCATCTATTTTTTGTATCTCCCCCTATGATTGTGATGCACAGTCTCGTGTAGAACATAAAATTCAAGCAAACATTAATGATAAAGCACAAGAATAAGAAATTAACTGTTGACGGAGAGCTGAGCACGTTATTATTACTCTGCCAACAAAGCTGTCTTATCGGAGATGTCTGAGGATAGTTGACTATTAAGTATGTTTCCAAAAATATATACCAGCTTCCTTTTGATCCAGTTAAATGAATTACTCCAGACAGAATACTGAAGACAGAAGAGTTAGAAGAGTCCAGACCTAGATTTAAATTTTTTCTTTCATTTACTGGTTGCATGGGCTTAGTTAGATTTTTCAGACTTTCTGAGCCTCAGTTTCTTTATCTTTAAAATATGAATATACTGCCTACTTCAAGAAATTGTAATGATAATCGAATAAGATAGCATTAAGTGGTCTATAAGTTACTCTAAAATAGTTCAACATATACAGTATGATAAAACTGTTTCTGTATTAGTTTAACCTGCATGTTTGAGACAGTTAGATATCCTAATCAGGAAAAGACATTTCAGGAATGGTTAGCTAGCATTTAATCAAGGCTTTCTGGAAGACTTTTCTCTCAAAAAACGACCTTGTGATGAGGTCTTCTTTTCTTCTTAGCCTTCTTTCTTCTAAGCCTGCCTCCAAGGAACCATTGACCAAGTATGTTTGTTCAGCAATATAAGAGAAGCGTCTTAGAAGTAGAATCCCTGTATCTCAGCTTCAGTGAGATGACAAATTCAGTAAAGATCACAGAACTCCTAATTCCAAAATCAGCTGAACATTAAATCACTGGGCCCTGGAATAATATGGTTGGTATGAAAATAGTACAAGGAGGACATAAAGGCCCCTATTCAATTTCACGTTCCTGAACACTCAAGCACTGGGTTTTAGTAGCTCATGGATTGGGCTGCAGTTTAATTCCCAGAGTTTACAATAATTAACCCCTTGTTTAAACTGACAGTGTTATCAGAAAACAAACACCTTGCTTAATTGTGTTTTCCAAGCTTTGTTTAAATAAAATGAAGCATGTGTTTTGGAAGTTTTGCCGTTTTACTAGTATTAGTCATGTGAGACATCTACAGAATAACAGACATAAGACAATAGACAATTTTTTTTTCTCTTTAAGTATAGATATCAGTAAGAACAGCATATTCTTCCATATATGTGAGGTGTAATGGACATCTATAGAGAAAATTTATCTAAGAAGATAATAACTTGAGTGGTAGAAACATAGCCCAACACTCAAACTATCAGGTACTAAAAGTGTGTTTCCATTATAAAGGTATCTCTATGATCATCAGAGCTGTTTCAATGGGCCATCAAGAAAAAGAAGTAAAATCTCCTTTTGTGGCTATTTAATATGGATTTTTTAAAAGATATACAGATGTGAACTGCAAATATAGATTTAATCATTGTTATGTATTACTGATTATTTTTCTCATGATTCTTACTCATTAACAAGAGATGGGATCCATGAGGAAATAAAAGGAAGTAGAACAAATGCTTTATATACAATCACACCTCTTCAATTTTACCTTCTTTTAATTCCAAATGTCTATCTGATATCTATATTTGAAATCCCCAGGCAATCTCATACTTAGCAGGTTGAAAGAGAAATCCACTATCTTATTCCTGCAACCCTAAACCTGGAATTCAACTAAGATTCTTTTTCATATTCCTTAAATCTCTCCATCCTATGTATCTAATCAGTTTCCAAGTCCTATTGATTCAGCCAGTTCCACATCTCTGAAATCCCTTTTCTCTACCTTACCCCACCTTGCCACTACTCTTTCAAAACACTGATAATTTCTTAAGTGGATTATTGTAACAGTTTCCTAATTTATAGTCTCACCATCCATATTCAGTTCTTCAAATGTGCAAGAGGCCTTAAATCCTTTCCTGTCACCTTGACTCTTGCTTACTAATAACAAATAGAAATGTATCACCACCTAAACCAATAATAGTAGGTGGCATCAGTAATAGTGGGATAACTTCACCATGCAATGCAATAAAAGACAGTTAGCCTGGTAGTTTTCTTGCCAAAAATATATAATCAAAACCTAATCACAAGGAAATAACCTTTCAAGTTCAGAATTTAAAAAAAAAATAATAATATTAGGAAAAATCTCATCACTCTATTGCAGTCTGTTTTTTGTTTTGTTTTGTTTTGTTTTGTTTTTTTTGCCAAGGAAAAAGGGCATACAGTTTGTTTTCCCCTTTTTGTTCCCTACTCAGTACACTAGTGCGTATGAATTTGATTTTTTGAAAGGTATTGGGTTAAAAATCTTCAGAGATATGCTGGGTATTTGGCACAAAATACTTGTTTGGGAAAAATGCATCACTGGTAGGTTCTTGTGGTCAGATTGCACTGCAAATATTACCCACAATGAATGTTCTGTCACAGGGGGGACTGGGCAGGAACATCTGTTAGAGTCTTTTATGACATATCAGTATATAGCCAATGTCGCCAGCAAGGGTTTTTCTCCATTATAAAACAACAATCTTCAGTAGAATTGGAGTCACTAAAAGCAGGAAAACAGCTTGCTTTATGAAAGATGCTACCTTTTCCACAGCCAAGAAATCACCGATCTGATGTTAAGTTCCTGCTATTAGTCTTTCTTCAGCTGCGCAGGTGGCAACTGTTCCATGTTCCAGTTCAGCTCCCCAAGGTTACAGCTGTGAACTTGGGTAATGGCTGTGTTTATTCTCTGCCAGCCTTAAAAGTCTTCAGGGTAAAGCTTTTTTTTTCTCTTTCTTGCTGCTCATTGAAAATCCCTTCTGGAGCAGATGTGTCTCTCCCCATCTTCTGTAGTTTCTGTGTTTCAGATTAAGTTCAGCATTTTTGTTGCTGTTGTTTGTGGACTTACTTTCTAACTCCTGTTGACAAAGTCAGTTTTGAACTTCGTTCCTGTGTATCTGATATCTATTTTCTCTTGTCCGTAAACAAAAACTTTCATGGTAAACTTGGCATCAAATAGCTTGTGTCCTGGGAGCATCGCAGACCACTGGCGTTTATATCGCAGTGTGTGGTTGCTTTGCCACACCAGCCTGGGTTTCAAAATTTAGATCACAAAGACCATACTAGCCTTTATTTTTACTATTTTGTATACTTTCTTGGTATGTATTTTGGGGCCTCCAGCCCCTGCAAAGCAGCCTTCTCCGATCTAATCATTTCTGGGAATCTCCAGTTGGGGTCTCATAGTTGTTCTTGAATACGTCCCATTATTATACAGCAGGCATCACTTGTTTTCTCTCTCGTTCTGGCCTCCTCAGGAGCATCAGATATCCTTCTCTTTGGGACAATTCCCATCTCTCTTGATGTGCTGGAATCCCCACAGGGCTCAAAGTAATACCAGTATATTATCTCAAGTCCCAACACACCAAAGTCAAACTATCACATAAAGCATCTCTCTCCCATTTCCTCTTTTCTTCTTTCATTTCTATCTGAAATTACTAAGCTATCAATAATGTAAGGCTAGTGCTGTGCTAAGACCAGAAATCGAATATTAATAAGAATGGTATGGCCATGGCCTCATGCATTCGACCTATCAAGGATAAAAATGACACACAAATAATCACAAGGAGTGTTATCATTTGAAGGATTATGGATTACAGGGTATAATGAAAACAAGTACACAGGTCCAAGTCCAAAGGCCCAAAAAGGCCTTCCTGAGGAAACCAAGAATGCAGACACGAGTATAATCTAGCTTAGCAGAAGAGGAAATGGTAGTGCTCCAAACAGAAGGAAGAGTATAAGGTCAACCTGTCACTGTATTTGCATTAAGTTTGTAACCTGCTTTTTAATGTAGTGAGGTACATATACTAATGTTACATAGATATTTTTAGTAAATACATTTTTAAATTTCTGCTTGCAATAAAGAAGAGTTGTTAAATGAACACCCACAGACCTATCATCCATTTGTCAGTTTGGTTCACCAATTACTGAATATGGCATACTAAAATCTCTGCTTAGAATGGTGGAACTGTCCATTTATTTTACAATAATCTTCTATATATTCTAAAGTTATGTTAGAACATGAATTCAATTTTGAATATTTATATAATTCTAGTGAAATTAGTATTGTGCTTATCTAGTATTTTTTGACTTAAATTCTTTGTCTAAACAATATAGGTACATCAAATTTTATTTTATTTTGACCAATGTTAGGTATTTTAATTTGTTATTCATACATAATTAAACAATAATTATGAAAATATTATTACTGTGATCTTACATAGTCAATGTTTATTTAGCTTTACCAATGTATTTAGCAATTTGCTGTTCACTATTTCTCTTTGCATCTCAGAAATTTAATCTGACATCATTTTTCTACTGTCCTAAGCGACTTTTCACAATTTTTGTTACTAAAAATTGATTAGAAGCTGTAAGTTTTAATATTCTAAAAAAAAAAGGTCTTTGCTCTGCTCTCTTTTTTTTTTTTTTTTTTTTTTGGTTCTCATTTTTAAGATACAAGTTTGAAGGTAACCTTTCCACAACACATTTAAGATACCATTTTATGGGGTGCCTGGGTGGCAGCTGGTTAAGCGACTGCCTTCAGCTCAGGACTCTAGGAGTCCTAGAGTCCCAGGATTGAGTCCCACACTGGGTTCCCTGCTCGGTGGGGAGTCTGCTTCTCCCTCTGACCTCTCCCCTCTCCTGTTCTCTTTCTCTCATTCTCTCTCTCTCAAATAAATAAAATCTTTAAAAAAAGATACTATTTTATTAGACGAAACCTAAATATGTCTCCTATGTAAACTATCTCTCCTTTTTTCCTCTTTGGTAGGTTTTATGACCTTCTCTTTGTCTTTGTCTTTCAATTTCTATTAGTTCACTGCTCTTTGTCTACATATGGATTTCTTTTTATTTACTATAAATATATTGGGCTTTATGGGTCTGAGGTTGGCATCTTATATCAATCCTGGAAAAAAATCAGTCATTACTTCCTCAAATCTTGTTTCTATTATACCCTCTGGTTACATAAGTGTTCATCTTTCTCACTCTATAGTCTAGGTGTTTTAACTCTTCTCCCATATTTCTTCTTTTCTTTTTCTCTGGCTATATTTTGGACAATCACCTCAGATTCTAATTCCAGTTTACTCAATGCTCTTTTCAACTTCGACTACTCTGCCATTTAATATGCCCTTTATTTTTTAATCTTCATATGGCTCATTTCTATTATTTCTATTCTCTATTTCTATTAAGAACCATTTGGTTCTTCAGTATATGTGCTTGGTCATATTTATCGCTTTTTAGCCTATGCTCATTCAGTGGCTTTTTAATTTTTTTTTTTAAGATTTTATTTATTTATTTATTTATTTGACAGACAGAGATCACAAGTAGGCAGAGAGGCAGGCAGAGAGAGGGGGAAGCAGGCTCCCTACTGAGCAGAGAGCATGATACGGGGCTCGATCCCAGGACCCTGAGATCATGACTGGAGCTGAAAGGAGAGGCTTTAACCTACTGAGCCACCCAGGCGCCCATAATTTTTTTTTATTATAAAAATATCATTTTGTATTCTTTTTGTAATCCCAATGCAAGAAGCATTTGCATGTGTGATTCTGCTTTGTTTTCCTGTTGGCTTGGGTTCATGAGCCTTTGCCTCCTTCTACGGTATAGTTCTCATCATTCATGGATCCATAATTGTGAATTTATTTACTCACTAAAATGTATTTGTAACTTTAAATTCAATACTCATAGCACTTTTGTGCTTATACATGGACAAGCGCGCAGTCCACAAAATTTTGAGTCACCCAACAAACACATTCCCAACTGAGGTCAATCGAGGTGCTACTTTTGTCTTCTCCTTTCAGCTCTCCTACTCTAAACAAGTATTTTGCAATCTGTTTAATGCCAAGTTTTTCACATTTTTATGCTTGTGTGTGTGAGAGAGAGAAGAGACTTCACAGTTTAAGATGACTCCCAAGTGTAGTACTGAAGTGCTGTTTAGCATTCTTGAACACAAGAAGACTTTGGTGTGCCAATGGAAAGAATATGTATGTTAGATTAGCTTTATTCAGCCATGATTTATAGTCTGGTTGGCCATGAGTTCAATGTCAATGAATCAACAATATGTACTAAATATGGTATCTATTAAACTACTGATGTATTGATTGGCTGATGAAAATATTGTGACTAGAGGACAGGAACCTAACACAAATGTCCCCTAAGAGCAATGGTTCAGTATTTGTTAATTCAGTGTTTGCAGCAACTTTATACAACATAAATACCATGAATAATGAGAATCTATTGTATGTATGTATGTATGTATGTATGTATATGCTTTTATTTTGCTGTGAAATCATATTCATTGGATTTTACCTGTTGAGTTAGTCTGTGGAAAAGTTTTATTTCTCCAAAAATGGTTTGTGTTTTCTTTTTGCCAGTTAGTTGCCTGGTAGCAAGGCTTTAAATAAAGCTATTTGCTTGAGATTTATAACCAAACACTTTGAATCAATTCAAGTCATACAACATTATGAATAACTATTTCTGTTTACAGTTTCTCCATAAAGAATTTTTTTCCTTCTATGATGGACCAGCTTGGAAAATTCAAGTTTCCTTCTGTTAACATTTGCTTAGAAAGCATGGCACTTTGAGGGTCCCAGATTTATGTGGGATTCTAGTGTTCATTTTCCTGGCTTGGTCAAAGGATTTATTATGTCCCACAATCTTCATAACTGCATATCTATCAAAACTGAATCTCAAGTTTTTCAGTCTTGGCAGAGTCCCTCAAGAATCATTCTGACCTTGGTACTTGTTTCTATTCCAGGATTCCCATTTTTGCTTTTGTTTTTCATTGTATATATGTTACTAAGTATAAGATCAGGAACTAATGTTAAAAAACGATTAAAATAAAAATTTTAGGGGCGCCTGGGTGGCTCAGTGGGTCAAAGCCTCTGCCTTCGTCACGGGTCATGATCCCAGAGTCCTGGGATCGAGCCCCACATCGGGCTCTCTGCTCGGCAGAGAGCCTGCTTCCTCCTCTCTCTCTCTCTGCCTACTTGTTATCTCTGTCTGTCAAATAAATAAATAGAATCTTTAAAAAAAATAAAAAAATAAATAAAATATTTTAGCTTTCTTATGTTTTCCTCAGGAGATTCACTCAACATGGTAGAAACATGATTCCTCTTTTCCACTTTTATAATTCTAAGCTAAGGCTGAAATTGTTGGCATACACTGAGATCTCCCACCAAACTTTTTTAGCTTTTTAGTTCTATGACTTAAGGCAGGTGAGTGGTCATTTGCTTATTTCAGGAACTTTAGATAAAAATCTTGCTTCTTTCAAAAACTTACATGCAATCATACACTTTACACTTGATTTCTGTTTTTAGAGTAAGGAGAATCAAATAATGAGTATTCTCCTGTTCACATTATAAGAATGTTGCTAACTCAATACTTAAATTGAATACATTTATGTTAACTATCATGGTGATTCATGCTTTTGTTGGGTTATCAGTAGCAATAATTGTTACAGTAAGTTCTGTGTTTACTGAAATAATGGTAATATTAACAAGCAAATGTCACTGCCAAGTTTACTTTCATTATTCAATGTTTTAATGTTCAGTTAAAGAAAGAAGAAATGTTACACTGTTGTTTTAGGGTAGATGAGGCTGAAATACCATTAGACCCAAGTATGACTGGTGACTCAAACAAACCAGAAGTTTATGTCATAATCACATTACCATCTAACATGAGTTCCCTAACTGGAAGGTAACTTTCCTGCACGTAGTAATCCAGGGAGCCAAACCCCTTCTATCTTGTGGTTTCAGCATCTCTTAGAGACTTGTTGATATTTAAGCCAGTAGAAAAGAAAAAATGTTAGTCAGTGGTCACCCCTCCCCTTAAAGTCTCTGAACTGTTTCATTCACAACACATCTGACACCAAATGTGTGGTGTTTTTCCCAACACCAGAGAATTCTCTAATTCTCCAGATATTCAGTCTGAGTATCCTATGATTCAATTAATTCTGACACTAACTGTGCAGAGTTAATACATACAGATTAAGGGCTTATTCCCACAAGACACCTCCCACTTCTGATGCCAGTTGCAAGTCCCAGATTGCCAAGTGCACTTCTGATCAACCAGTTATAAATCAGAGGTTCCCATGATCTTCTCCTCAGGTTTGATAATTTGCTAGAATGGCTCATGGAACCCATAAAAACACTTTACCATTACCAGTTTACTCCAAAGGACACAACCCAGAAACAGCCAGATAAAAGAGATGCATAGAGCAAGGTATGGGGAAGTGACACAGAACTTCTATGCCATTTCCAGGCGTGTCACCCTCTCAGTACTTGATGTATTCAACAACCGGGAAGCTCACTGTATCCCATCATTCAAAGATTTTTATGGAGGTTTTAATAAGTAGGCATGATTGGGACACTTGGGTGGCTCAGTTGGTTAAAGTCTGACTCTTGATTTTGGCTCAGGTCATGATCTCAGGGTGATAAGACTGAGTCCCGTGTGGGGCTCTGTGTTGGGTGTGGAGCCTGCTTGATTCTCTCCCTCTGCCCCTTAACTTCTACAAACATGAGGGCACTCTCTCTTTCTTTAAAAAAAAAATAATAATAGTAAGTAGGCATGATTGATTAAATCACTGACCACTGATTAACTCAATCTCTGGCCCCCCCCTCAGTGGGTGGGGCTGAATGTTTCAGCAGTTCTAATCATGACTTGATCTTTCTGACAACCAGCACCCATCCTTAAGTTATCTAGCGGCCCACCAAGAGTTGCCTCGCTAAAATAAAAGATGCTCTTATTTCATCCTATCCCTCGGGAAATTCCAAGGAATTTAGGACCTCTGTCAGGAACAGTGGACAAAAATCAAGTATATATTTCTTATTGTAACAGAAGGACTTAGGGTCAAAAATGGTGCACGTAACTTTTACTCCTATTTCTTTGGTTAGAACCCCGTGATACGGTGAAACCTAACTGCAAAGAAACTTGGAATTTTAGCCTGTGTATCTCAAAAGAAAAGAAATTGTATCTTTTGGAACATCTGGTGTTTTCTGCTAAACCAGTAATTGGTAATAGTATCTAGAGTTAAAGCAAAATTTTCTTTTACTCCAAAATCTGAAATAGCGCTAAACTGTTTTCCTATATAGTCCAAAATTAAAATTAATGTGCAATGAACATTAGTCATTAAAAAATGTAGTAGGGTAAAAAAAAAATAAGTGTTCTTCATCGTACCTAAATTTCTGCTTAGGTAGCACATGAATTGTAAATTTAGTATATATAATTTATGTATTATAGCTATGGTTACTGATTGATGTTTTTCTGTTGGCTCAAAGTAAAGATCCTGAATATATGCATTTTGACTTTTATAAGTGATTATAAGTTCTTAGAGAAAAACTGTTTCATTGATGGATTCCTGACCCAGGGTATATATGAATAAAATAGCTAAAATGACTCAAATACTTGGTAGCAGAAAACAAAGTAAAAGTCCATTTAAACTAAATGCCAAGCACCTGGCCTGGGCATAAATTCTTTCTGGGAGTGAAGAGATGCAGAATAACAGCTAAAGGAACATGTTATGAAATGGTATGTCATTTCGTCAGGGATGTCTTTGTAATGACTAAGAAGCAGGTTAATAAGATGATTAGAATGAAGGCTAAATATAAGAAAAGTACAAAGCACTTTCCTCACATCATTCCTTAGAGATATGTGGGTGGCAAATAATATCTCTGTTTTGTCGACTGAAAAATGAAATAGTTTATGCACTTACAGACATTTTACTGGCATTCTGATTTTTAAACAGGTGTAGGGCTTCCTTTTATAGATATCTGATAGTTATTACATTAGCTTTGCACTCCAGTAATACTTCCAAACAATAGTATATCTAGGATTGTTGAGATAATCAAGGTTTTGCTCTGTCTTATTTTTCATAAAGTCTTTAAATTCCTTTAGGTTCTAAAATGGTAGACAAAAATAAATGTTACATATGACCCTTTCAAGAGAATGTGTAAGATTTCGAGTTTGTTTGTTTTAAAGAATATTTGTAAGACATGAAACTAATTTTTGTCCCTAATATTGGAACAAAAAACTAGTACCTAAAACATTTACATCAGCATTTTTTAGATAAATGCAAGAATGTCCAGTAAAGCCAAATCTTCACTTATTATAATGAAAATGAAAAACCCATTCTATAAACTCCCATGTTTAGCTCTATGCCTAAAGTTCACCACTAAATACTGACTAATGCTGCATACAATTAATGGAACTTAAAGGGATTTACTGAATTAAGTCCACAGTGTTCAAAAGACAAAGGTTATATATGTAACACATCCTAACAGCAATGATTTTCTCTCTGCCAATTGGTGGGCTGAGGTACAGGGATCCTAGTAGCCTTGTTTTGAATATTGCAATCTTCTCTTAGACCCCTGCTAATATTATTCTCTTCTACACTTTCTCACCAACCAAATTTACCTCAATCCACATCTATGCTTCTGACTATTAGTAGCAGTATTCTGAGTCAGAAAGAGAATTAGAATAATTTTTAATAATATATAATGGGAATATTTGCTGCTCTAATCAGGACTCCACTCCATATTCTGTACCTGTAATTCACAAATGGTGGTTCACCAAAATTTTGTAAAACCCAAACAGATCTGTACAAAAGTGGCCAAAATGTCACTTGCTTTTATCAATACTCTAGGAGAATAGGTAGAAATGAATTTCATTAATGTTAATTACTTTACTCTCACTTTAGAGATCAGTTATATGACTGTAAAACTTTAGCAAAACCAAAAAAAAGAAAAAGGAAGCATGTTAATAGCAATTTATATATGGCAGTTTTTTCATTTTTTGGTTTTTGGGGTTTTTTTTAATTTTTTTTTGGTCAGGGTGATGGACTCTAACTACTTATTTGTCAGAGAGAGAGCACACAAGCAGGCAGAGTGGCAGGCAGAGGCGGGGAGAGAAGCAGGCTGTCTGCTGAGCAAGGAGCCAGATGTGGGACTCAATCCCAGGACCCTGGGATCATGACCTGAGCTGAAGGCAGCAGCTTAACTGACTGAGCCACCCAGCCGTCCCTATATATGGCAGTTTTAAAACAAATTAAATTAATTAAAAACTAAATTATATTATCTTTGTTTGTCTTTATATCTATTCGGAAGCAATTAATAACAAACCATCTTTACTTAAGAAATGATGCAATTTAGTTTTATGACATTTTGTGTTAAATGTGTTTTATGAATATGCAATTCAGAAATCTGACATAATTTTAACAATAAATTATGTGTTGCTTTGTATAGAATGGATGTTGTCAAAATAGAAACCTTCTCATATATGTGATAAATATTTAGCCCTCAATATAGTTTTATCTACTTAAGGTTAGTAATTATCAATTAAATTATCTTCTTAAGCAAACACATCCTTAATAGACTTAGGTATCTGGATTTCATAACTACTTTTTTCCTAAGCAGTATCTAATTCTCTCCTTTATCCATTGTAATTAACTTCAAGGATTTAAAGTTGTACTTATTACCAACAGTGATGACCTTATTTGGATTCAATTAGCAACATTTATGTCTCAGATATTTATTAGTCCTCATTTTATAATTTGTGTTGTATTTACATGCCAATTAGCAGGCATAAAGAGTTGGTTATAGTAACTGGTTAATACCCACATGTCAAGTGATTCTATATTTTAAGCAGATTTGTATTATTTAGCTTTAGATACTTTCTATCACCATCACCCAAGTTCACTGTCACAGCCCATGATGAATATAAATGCTCCCCTAAAAAAATAGAGAAGCAATCAAAGTTGATTTTTTATTTTATGTTTTATCTTAATTTCACCCCTGGATGAAATCTATAAACTTAATCCCCTTATTTAGATTTTTCAACCATCTCTCTTTAGCTGCTTTTTCAAGAACAAGATCAGTCACTCTTCCTTCTAACTACATCCAGAGTTTGCTCTAACCCTGATAAGATTACAGGACAGTTTGCAAACTTCCATGGCTCATTCACAAAGGATGACTAAGAGCTAATAAATGAAGAGCAGGGAGATGAGCATTTCAGAAAGAAGTAGAGATATGTAAAAGAGTGTGTTTGGAGTAAAGGTGAGAATTTTGGCCTAGGGTATGCGAGGATAATGACAAGAGTCTATGTAGTTTTGCTTTCATATATGAGGAATAATAGTGTATCTATATATAATATCCTATTTTATTATTGCTAATCTATGCCTCAATACAGAAAGGAAGGAAGGAAAAAAAAGGAAGAAATAAGGGAAGAAATAAAGGATAATGAAAGAAAGGGAGGAAAGAAGGAAGAAAGAAATCATAATTCTAGATGACCTATTCGGATCCAATTAATAACATCTGTGTCTTAGATGTTTATTTATGCCAATTTCATAATTGTGTTGGAAGGTTATAATAAGAAAGAGAGGAAGGGAGGGAGGAAGGAAGGAAATTCTATCCTGAAAGTTCTCCCTGGTCAATAAAATCTTCCTTATTCAGTCTTACGGTAGTCCAGCTCCCATAATCAAGCCTCACCAAAATGACCCTTAAAATCCCTAGTCATTCTATGAGACAGTACCACCCTGTAACCAAAGCCAAGCAAAGACATCACAAAAAGGAAAATTACACAACAATATTCCTCATGAACATAGATTCAAAAACTTTCAAAAGCGTATTAGACAACTGAATCCAAAATATATGTATTTTTTTAAAGTATAACCTATGACCAAGTAAGTGGACTTCATTTCAGAAATGGAAGTTTGGTTTAACATCCCCAAATCAATTAATCTAACGTATCATAATATATAGGACAAAAGCTACATGATTATCTTAATAGATACAGAAAAAAGCATTTGACAATCCAACCCATTCAAGACTTAACAAACAAAACAATAACAAGAAACCTCTTACAAAACTTGGGACAGAAGATAATTTTTCTAACCTGATAAAGGGCTTCTACAAAAAAAACCTATGGGGTGACTCCTGGGTGGCTCAGTCAGTTAAGCATCTGCCTTTCGTTCAGATCATGATCCCAGGGTCCTGGGATCAAGTCCCAAGTAGGGCTCCCTGTTCAGCAGGGAGCCTGCTTCACCCTCTTTCTGCTGTTCTCTCTCTCTCTCTCTCTCTCTCTGATAAGTAAATAAATAAATAAACTCTTAAAAAAACCAACTATGGGAATCATAATACTTAATGGTCAAAACTAAACGTTTTGCCTTAAATTCAGGTACAAGATAAGGATAACTAGTCTCAACTCTTCTACTGAATATAATACTGGAGTTTCTAGCTGGGGCAATTAGGCAAGAAAAGATAAAAGTCATCAAGATTGAAAAAGAAAAAGTAAAACTATTTTTATCTATAGATATCATGTATATGGAGAAAATCCTAAGGAATCCACAAACACAAAATATTAGTTAATAAGCCAGTACAGCAAGTTTGCAGGATTCAAAATGATTTTTTAAGAAACAACTGTATACTTATAAACTAGCAATGAATAATCTGAAAATTAAATTAGGAATTTCATTTGTAAGAGCATCAAAAAGAATAAAATGCTTAGGAATAAATTTAAAAAAAAAATGCAAGAAGTAAACATGCAAAAATTTTAAACCTTTGCTAAGGGAAATAAGATCTAAATAAATGGCAAGATATTCTACATCTTCGTGGATTGAAGAATCAATATTGCTAAGTTGGCAATTCTCTTTAATTGCTCTGTAGATCAATTCAATTCCTATCAAAATCCTAGAACACTCTTTTTTACTTGTATATTTATTTTGTTGGTTTATTTTCAGGTACTAAATATACTTCCTTAGGATGAGCATTTCAAGTGCTTCCCTGTGACATGGCTTTACTACCCTAAGACAGGACAGGCAAACTATTTCTGTAAAGAGACAGATAGTACATATTTTGTGAGTTATATAGTTTCTATCATAATTACTCAACTTTGCTGACATACATAGCACAAAAGCAGCCATAGATAATATATAAATTAATGACTGTGGCTATATTTCGATAACATTTTATTTATAGAAACTGAAATTTGAATTTCATATAATTTTTATGAGTCACTGAATATTATTCTTCTTTTGATTTCTCAAGCATTTAAAATTATAAAAAACATATTTGGCATATATTCTAAGAGTATATATATATATAGAGAGAGAGAGAGAGAGAGAGAGAGAGAGACTTCCACAAACATGATGGGGTCAGATTTGTCTCATTTGTCTACACTACCCTAAAACACTAAATATAGTTTTACGATAATCCTTTTCTAAAAGCGTAAGAACAGATTTTTTGTTTCAAAGTGTTTACCTATTTTTTTCATGTTTACAAAATACAAAAAGAACTTATAAGTGACACTTTTTTAAACATCAAAACTAAGTTTTTATGCCTGCCTATATAGGTGGTACAGAGTAAGCAAGTTAACCCTTTTCTTTAGGTAGGGTCCATGCCCAACAGGGAGCTTGAACTCATGACTCTGAGATCAAGAGTCACATGCTCTACCAATTGTGCCAGCAAGTACTCCAAGTTAACCCTTTCGATTCCACATGCACTTGACATTAGATTTATTGACCATAACTTAGAGTTGTCAATCCCTACAAAATAAACTCAGGTTCATTGACATAAAGAAGCCCAGGGACTAGATGGTGCTTAGAAAATGTTTGTTTTTTTTTTAAATACCTACTTAACCCTTTTGCAGCTCCACGGCAGAGTGTTTTTGTTCCCTAGCTTTATGACAACATCTCTACTTTTGCAATATTCTAGTACCTACCTTGGTTAAATGTCTGGCTCACATTTTATTTTAGCTTTCAGTAAGTACCTATTCAGTAAATATTTGATTCCATCCCACTGTGAACTTACCCTCAATAACAATCACGTGGTCTTATAGTGCCTATACGTAGTTGCTTCTAACTTCTCATTTTTTTAAAAAGATTTATTTATTTTTGAGAGAGAGAAAGGAGGCGGGGGAAGGGTAGAGGGAGAAAGTGAGAGAAACCCAAGCAGAATCTGCACTGAGCTCGGAGCCAAACACAGGGCTTGATCTGGCAACCCTGAGCTCACGACCTGAGCTGAAACCAAGAGCCAGATACTTAACCAACTGTACCACCTAGGTGTCCCTGTTTTTATTTTAAGAGTTGGTAAGAACATTTATAATGAAATCTATACTCTTAGCAAGCTTTTAAGTATATAATACAGTATTGTTATCTATAGGCACAATGTTGTACAGCAGATCTCTAGAAGTTTTCCATCTTGTATAACTGAAATTTTAAGCCCACTCATCAGGATCTCATCTTCCCCTTCCCTTAGCACCTCACAACAATTCTATTCCTGACTTCCATGACTTTGACTAATGTAGATACCTTATATAAACTGAATCATGATTGGGGAGGGTATGTGAAATGGTGAGTGCTGTGAAGTGTGTAAGCCTGACAATTCACAGACCTGTACCCCTGGGGCAAATAAGACATTATATGTTAATAAAATTTTTTTTTAAATAAACTGAATCATATAGTATTTATCCTTTTGTGACTGACTTATATCAGCATAATGTCTCCAGATTTTATCCTGAAAAAAAAAAAAAAAAAAGCACTGTAAAAGGCACATATACCCTGATAGAAATCCCAAAGATTTCTGGACTGAGGGACCAGAAGATGAAATAATTGTAACTTTGGCCTTTGGAAATTAGAGTCCCAGAAACAAAGAAAGCTAGGGAAAGTGGCAAATTTCCTATACAACTTGTGCACAGAATTCTGGCTAGCCCCCAAATTATGTATGCATAGAAAAGACTCAAAGCAACTCAAGAACAGAACTGAACTGAGATTTGAGTTGCCACCCACTGCAGGGAAGGAGAAAAACTAATATACTTCTGAAGAATATAACACAACCTGGAATCTCCAAAACATAGTATTCACAATGTCTAGGATTCAATCCAAAATTAGTCAAAATACAAAGAACCAGGAAAATGCGACCCAGTCTCAAAACTAAAAATCAAAAACCTAGACTGACCGTGAGATAACTCGGATATTGGAATTAGTAGGTAAACATTTTAAAGCAGATATTATGCTACTCAAACTAAAGTAAAATATACTCATGTCCATGGAAAGTCAGATCTTATCACACAATAAAAATCATGAAACAGAATCAAATAAGAAGTTTTAAATCAAAAAAGTAATTTAATTTAATTTAGAACTTAAATTAAAAACTCACTTGGTGGAATCTATAGAAGAATGAAGATTACAGAAGCAATAAAGAACTTGAAGACAAATGAATAGAAATAATCAAATCTGAAGAACAAATAGAAAATAGAATGGGAAAAAGTGTCAGATCCTCAGAGTCAGGTGGAATAATGACAAAAGCTGTAATACACATGTAATTGTGGTTCCTGAGAAAGAAGAGAGAGAAATTGAGGGAGAAGATATTGGAATAAACAGCAGCTAAAAATGTCAAGAATTTGGTGAAAAATATACTTATAGATTCACAATGTTTACATCTTCCTTAGCACAGAACAGTACATTATGAAATATTACTTTTTAAGCATCTGTGAAAACAATTCCTTCTCTTTCCTTACCAAAATAAAAAATTTGTCTCTGATGGATTAACTTGTGATATGGAAATCAGATAATTAAGCTATATTGTACCTACCAAGATATCTGACAAAATTGTCCCTTCTTTGATTAACTTGAAAGTCAATATGTCTACGAAAACACTAAATGATGTATTATAAAAAAAAAAAAAAGGAGGGTTCTGATTATGATCAAGTGCCTAAAAATTGTATATATTTGTCTTCAGAAAAACTAAGACTTGACTACTCTTTGGGGAGATATTGCGGATTATAGTGCAGAAATATTACAATGCAGAAATTGGTTGGTTATAAATATTTTATTATCCAGGGGAATTATAGAATAAACTAATGTTTTTAAACATATAGTTTATTCTTGACCTTGTGTTGTGCATTTTTTTCTTTACCTTTATTTTAACCCTCATTTTTTAGGAGAGGAAAAAGAAAGGTTCAGTGAGCATAAAACAGCACAAGTGTAACAGTCTGTCTGACTCTAAAGGCTCTCATGTCTCACACATAATAATATAAAGAGGAATAAATGAATATATACTTTTTTTGCAATAAAAATAACAACAAAAATTTAGCAAACGTCATCACAGATTGCATATTGCAGAGTATAGGAAATAGTATGCCTGGAGCACTATTTTAAAACCTGATAATGCAAGAAGCATATATGAGTTTCTAACAAATCTCCATTTCTGCATATTTTCTGTTTTTAGTACTGCTGCCCAGAGACACTATAGTGGTCTCTACAGCACATAAAAATATATCAAGTAATTTGCTTGACAGTTAATCCACTACCAAAAAAGCATAGTTACATACTTCCAAGGATTTATAAGTACCTGATCAAAGCAGGGATATATGTATTTAAAATAGTTAATTATCCCAGGAAACACGTTCTCAAGCATTTAAATCATAATGTTCAAAACCCATTCATTCCCTGATATTAATAAAACTGTTTAAATTTATTTCTTCCTCTAAAATGGTTCTTAGAGGTTTGGAACCTTCCCTCTACAGGGAATCTGAAATATTTTACTATTCAAGAGAGAAAATTTCCAGTGCCATTACCAGAAAAGCATAGAAATATTTGGGCAGAGTGTGTTCTGTGATAGTAAGTTTATACATGACTAGAACACAAAAACAATATTTAACTTTCATCTCTGAGTTTAGTGAAGTGGAAACCATGCAATTTTTTCTGTCAATGCTCAGTAACTTTCCTGAGTCTAGAGTACATCTTCCATAAAATGGGCTGGATAACTAAAAGGGCAAGTTCAAGGAGGTAGCAGAAAAACTAGACAATCAAGTCATGACATTCTCTTTATGAAGGTGAATTTTTAAAAAAGATTTCTTTTAAACCTTAAAAAATTTTGTGCAGATGAATATTAATGTGTATGAATAAATAGTAACTTAAAAATGTGTCATTACTCCAAACTTTATATAGGAAGCTACTACTTAAAGCAGGGGATTTTATTTTCATATTTTAAAAGCATTAGTATATTAATCAAAGTCAACACATTACTTTGAAAACTTTAGTCCCCAAAATATTTTTAAGTTGTGCTTCCCCCTTTGAGGAAGCTGTTTTCAATACATAAGAACAAATAAATAAGTAACAAGTGATATCAAGATTGATTTGTCATGGAATACAGAAATAAGTATTGTACATAAACCTTGGTGTTAATGGTATGAAAGTGATGATATCCACATTAATGTACATGTCAACAACTTTGCTATTTTTTACTTCACCAATAACAGTAAAGATGAATTCCTTGAAGTATAAGAATAAACATAAGACCCAAGAATAAAAGTGGATTCTGGAAAATTGATGCAGTCATATTACAGTTTTAAAATATCCCTCCATTAGCAGATAAACACAGACCCAGCAACTAAATAGAAAAGTCCAAATCCCATGAACAACCTTTATAGTGAAATTAGGTAATAGGTATCCCTATGAACCCCAAGATAAAGTGAATGAAATAAACAAACAAAAAGCAACAATAGACAGAAGTCCCACCTAGTATAAGTGTCTTTGTGGGAGAAAACAAAGAAAGCAATAGAGAATCTGACAGATCCAAGAACAACAGAAATACACATAGCCAATGGGCATTTATTAAAATCACAACAGATCAATTCATGTAGGGCAACTAAAATTGGGAAGTTTATGGATAGCAAAATTGGGTAAGTGCAGGGGTTTGTGAGAAGACGTGAAGAGTAGTCTCTCAAAATTAAACATTCAGAGCTCATTGCAGAATAGCAAAAGAACATTAAGAAAATGCTACCAAACATGAAAGAGGATAAATTCAGATTATAAAAATTCTAAAATGAGATGACAGATATCTTGATAAAATCAGAAATGAAGAAATAACATTTTAAAAAAAGAAAGAAACATTACCCATATTAAAACTAAGCAAGAGGGAAATGCAAGAACAAATAAATACAACACATTAGAGCTGTAAGTGAAACAAATGGTGAAAAAAATAAAAATCTCAAAAATAAAAATAATTGAGAAAAAGGAAATGAAAGGATTTGAGATAAGTGATAGTTGCTCAAGATAGTAAAAAAGAGAATCCAAAATGGCTAATAGCAGTTTCTGAGGACAAACACCAAAACAAAGGAACAGAATAATGCCAGTTCAACTATAATTCAAGTAACTTTCTTGAACAATTAGAAAAAAATTGAGGTGACATCAGTGAAAATGACTGAGTAGGGAACTCCAAAAACCTATCCTTCCTCAAAGGAAGTAAATAAATTGGTTAGGATTGTCAGAAGCATCTTTATTGGAACTCTGGAAACTAATCAAGGGTTTCCAGCAACCAGGCAAATATTTAATCAAGAAAAAAAGGAAACAGCTGAGTCTCAGAAAAAAAGATTAGTGGAGTTTTAATTTGCACTGGCCCCATCACTCTCTCCCCAGCTGTGCAGCCGTGAAGGCAGCCTTGAAGACAGCAGCCTCCATTCTCAGTAGAGATTATAGTTTCCTAGTACTAGAGGGAGGAGAATAAACCTTATAAATAAGCCTTATTCTCAAAGAATTTTGGCTCTTTGTTTTGAAATGTCTTGTGGTTACGTGAATAGTCAGCTTAAAGGATCAGCCTTTATTTCACTTAACTCTCACCTCCCTGAAGTCTCAGGGGGTACTTACGACTGTGTTTGTCAAAAACATTTAAAGGCAAATGCATTAGCCATTTGCCCACCTGGGGCAAGAGATGATATTTGGGACAAACAATAGACTAATCTAAAAGCTAAGGAATAAAGTTAGGAAATGAGATGGCTTCTGGAAATAAGGGCTTTGAAAAGCTTCTACATACTCCCAGAAGACCACAATATGCCCAGGATTGGCCACATGCTCAGAAAAGGCCCATGAAGGTCCCAGGCTCTATTCTCTACCTGAACTTCAAGCTCTGCAAAAGTAGAAATGAAGTATGAGGCAAAGTTGAAAACTACCTGCCTAAGTGTGAAAGGGGTACCCCAACACACAACCAAAGCACAGCTGCAAATATTTTAATTCTTAGGTGTTTAAGGAAATCAGTGCCAAATTATAAGTTAAATACAATAATAATGAAATAGGAATTTCAAGCGCCACCTACAACAAAGAATATAGACTTTACAAAATTAGGGTGGAAAAAGCAACTAAACAAATATATGAAAAACTACAAGCAAAACAAAATTCCTTGGGGAGCAGGAGAATCTAATCCTGAAGGGTGCACAGTATTAAAAGTCTAATTTTCAATACAAAAATTATGAGGCAAAGAAACATGAACGGATGACCTATGTCCGGGGGGGGGGGGGGCGGAAATGGAAAGAAATTGTCCCTGAAGAAGCCCAGACATTGAACTTACTAGACAAAGATTCTAAGTCAACAATCTCAGATATATTCACAATGCTAAAGAAAAGTGTGGACAAAGAACTAAAGGAAATAATGAATATAATGTCTCACTAAATAGAATATCAATGAAGAGACAGAAATTATAAAAAAGGAACCAAATAGAAATTATATGATTAAAGAGTATAACTATAATAAAAAATTCATTAGAGGGCTTCCATAGCATATTTGAGAAGGTGTAAGAAAATATCAGCTAACTTAAAGTCAAATGAAATTATGAAATCAGAGGATTGGAAAGGAAATAGAATAAAGTAAAATGAAGATGAAGAGACTGAAGACAGAAACTAAGACACCTATGGGACATCATTAAATATGTCAACACACCCATAATGTTAGTTCCTGAAAAAGAAGAGGAAAAAGTAACAGAAAGAATATTAGAAGAAATATTTACCAAACTTCCCAAATTTGATGAAAGACATGAATCTGCATACTCAACAAGCTCATGAATTTTAAGATGAATAAACCCAAAGGGATCAACATTGAGACATTCTAATAAACTGTTGAAAGTAAACACAAAGGAGAGTCCTGAAAATAGTAGAAATCCTCTATAATATTAACAGCTAACTTTTCATTAAAACCATAGCAGCTATGGGAAGGCATATTCAAAGTATTAGGGGGAAAAATTATCAACCAAGAATTATATATCTGCCAAAACTATCTTTCAAGAATGAAGGGGAAACTGAGGTATTCCTACCAAAGAGAAACTGAAAGTTTATTATCAGAAGACTTGCCCTATAAGAAATGCAAAAAGGAGCTCTTAAGATTGAAATAAAAGCACAGTATGCAGTAACTTGAATCAACACAAAGAAATAAGAACATCAATTAAAGATTATTACATGGGTAAATATAACATTTTAACATTAATATAATTTTTATTCTTAAGGCTTTTTGCTTCATGATTTAAAAGAATTAAATTAAATAATATTTATAAGTCTATGTTTATGGCACAAAAAGTATTAATTCTGTAATTTGTGACAACAAATTAGAATTAATGTACATTATGGAAGATAAGATGTTGCTAATTCAAAAAATATTGTTACAAATTAGGATGGTATCTGTAATCTTCACAGAAACCACTAAGAAAATAACTAAAAATCATTTAGCACAAGATAAAAAGAATAAAAATGTTAACTAAAAAATAATTATCTAACTGAAAAGAAAGCAGTAAAGGAATAATTGTGGAACAAAAAAACAAATGCAAGACATATAGAAAGAAAATAGCAGAATTGTAAAACTTCTTCCTTACCAGTAATTACAGTAAGTGTAAATGAGTTAACTCTACAATTAAAAGGTCAAGATTAATAGGAAGAATTTTAAAAATCCAACAATATGGTGTCTATAAGCTACTCACTTCAAATTCAATGACAAACCTGTTGAATGTTAGAGGATGAAAAAAAACACATTTCATGAAAATAACAGAAAGTGAATTAGAGTGGATATACTAAGCTGGAGTAGCTATACATATATCAGACGTTAAATCAATGTAGGCTTCTATCCAAAAATTATTATAGGAGACAAAGAAGGATATTATACAATGATACAAGTATCAACCTATCAAGAATACATAATAATTATAAACACATATGCAATAACAGAGCTGCAAAATATACAAAGCAAAAACTGACAGAATTGAAAGGGAAAATAGTTCAAGAATAATAATACTTATAAAATAAAATAGCTAGACAAAAGATAAACAAGGAAAAGTAGGATGTGACAACTATTAAAAAAATTAGACCTAACACATATCTGTAGAACACTCTACTCAACAGCATAATACACATTCTTCTTAACTGCACAAAAACAGTCTTGGGACAGACCATACATTAATCCACAAAACACGTCCCAATCAATTTAACAAATGTGCAATCACACCAAGTATCTTCTCTAACAACAATGAAATGAAATTAGGAATCAATAACAGAAGGAAATTTCAAAAAGTCACAAATGGGTGGAAATTAAACATGTTCTTAAACAACCAATAGGTCAAAGAAGATATCAAAATGAAAATTAGAAAATAATTTGAAATGAATTAAAATGATCACAACATATCAAAGCTTCTGAGGTGAAGTGAAAGAAGTACTCAGGGAAATGTATTTATATCTGCAAACATATATTAAATAGAAAAAAAGGATCTGAAATCATTTAACCTAAACTTCTACTTTAAAGAACCGAATGAAAAAGAGCAAACTAGGGGTGCCCAGGTGGCTCAGTCGTTAAGCATCTGTCTTTGGCTCAGGTCATGATCACAGGGTCCTGGGATCGAGCCCTCTATTGGGCTCCCTACTCAGCAAGAAGTCTGCTTCTTCCTTCCCTCTTCCCCTGCTTGTGTTCCCTCTCTCTGTATATCTCTCTGTCAAATAAATAAACAAAAAAACTTAAAAAAAAAATAAAGAGCAAACTAGGGGTGTCTGGGTGGCTCAGTTGGTTAAGTGTCTGCCTACAGCTCAAATAATAATCTCAGGGTCCAGGGATTGAGCCCAACATTGGGCTCCAGGCTCAGGAGGGAGTCTGCTTCTCCCTCTGCCTCTGTCCCTGCCCCTGCTGGTATACTCTCTCCCTCTCTCTCAAATAAATAAATAAAATCTTTTTTTAAAAAAGGAGACAACTAGACCCAATGCAAGCAGAAAGAAAGAAATAATAAAAATTAGAGCAGAAATAAATGAAAAAGAGAAAAGAAAAGATTATAATAAAAATAAAAATAAAAGTTGATTCTTGGGTGCCTGGATCACCCAGTCAGTTGAGCATCTGACTCTGGGTTTCAGCTCAGCTCATTATCTCAGGGTCCTGGGATCCAGCAGCACATCAGGCTTGCTGCTCAGTGGGGAGTCTGCTTGTGTCCCTCTCTCTCTGCCCCTCCCAAGCTCACACATGAGCGCTTGCTCTCTCTCTCTCTCTAAAATAAATAAATCAATCTTTTAAAAAAATAAAAAAATAGAAGTTGATTGTTTGATCAGAGTGAATATGAAGTAATTATGACAGAAATAAAATACATTATAAGAGGATATTTTGAATGTATCACAACAAGTTAAACTACCTAAATGAAATGGTCAAATTAGTAGAAACACACAAACTATCAAAACTGACTTAAGAAGATATAGAAAATATGAATAGAATTACTAAACAGTAAAGAGATTAAATCAATAACTAAACACTTCCAAAAAAGAAAACCAAAACCACATTGAGGTACCACCTTACACCAGTTAGAATGGCCAAAATTAACAAGACAGTAAACAATATCTGTTGGAGAGGATGTGGAGAAAGGGGAACCCTCTTACACTGTTGGTGGGAATGCAAGTAGGTGCAGCCACTTTGGAAAACAGTGTGGAGATTCCTTAAGAAATTAAAAATAGAGCTTCCCTATGACCCTGTAATTGCACTACTGGGTATTTACCCCATAGATACTGATGTCGTGAAAAGAAGGGCCATCTGTACCCCAAAGTTGATAGTGGCAATGGCCACAGTCACCAAACTGTAGAAAGAACCAAGATGCCCTTCGATGGAGAATGGATAAAGAAAATATGGTCCATATATACACTGGAGTATTATGCCTCCAGCAGAAAGGATGAATACCCAACTTTTGTATCAACATGGACAGGACTGGAAGAGATTATGCTGAGTGAAATAAAGTCAAGCAGAGAGAGTCAATTTTCATATGGTTTCACATACTTGTGGAGTATAAGGAATAACACGGAGGACATTGGGAGATGGAAAGAAGTGAGTTGGGGGAAATTGGAGGGGGAGACAACCCATGAGAGACTGTGGACTCTGAGAAACAAACTGAGGATTTGAATGGGGGTGTTGGGTAAGTCTGGTGGTGGGTATTATGAAGGGCACGTATTGCATGGAGCACTGGGTGTGGTGCATAAACAATGAACTCTGGAACACTGAGAAATAAAATAAAATAAAATATAAAATAAAATAAAACTATTCTTTCAATTAAAAAAAGAAAGAAAGAAAGAAAAGCCCTGGACAATATGCTTTCAATGGTGAATTCTCTCAAGGAAAGAATTAATACCAATCTTTCTCAAATTCTTTCAATAATTAGAAGAGGATGAAAAACTTTCTAACTCATTTATGAGGCCAGTGGTTATACACACACACACACACACACACACACACACATAGAAATACATGTTTGTGGACACATACACAATGCCATTAAAAATAGTAAAATACTTGGAAATAAATTTAACCAAGAAGATGTAAGATCTGTAGACTGGAACTACCAAACATCACTGAAACAAATTTTAAAATCCCTAGATAAATAGAAAGGCATCACATGTTGGTTGTGAATTGGAACGCTTAATATTGTTAAGATAGCTATCTCTCCAAATTAATGTGCCAGTTCAATGCATTTCACACCAAATTGCAATCACCTCTTGTTAAAATGAACAACCAGATCCTAAAATTCATACATAATCACAATGGACACATAATAGCAACAAACTCTTGAGAAAGAACAAAGCTGGAATATTCATATTTTGTGAATTCAAATTTACTATATATCAATAGTGATCAAAAGTGTGCTATTAGCATAAGGATAGATATACAGATCAATGGAATAGGTATGAAAACTGGCATCTCTGAAAGGGTGCCTACACGGCTCAGTCGGTTAACCTTCTGCCTTTGGCTCAGGTCATGATCCTGGAGTCCCAGGATTGAGCCCTGCATCTGGTTCCCTGCTCAACGGGAAGTCTGCTTCTCCTTCTCTCTCTCACCCTGCTTGTGCTCTTTAGTTCTCTCTCAAATAAATAAATAAAAATCTTAAAAAAGAGAAAGAAAGGAAGAAAGAAAGAAAGAAAGAAAGAAAGAAAGAAAATTGGCATCTATGGTTAACTGATTTTTGACAAAATTTCCAAGATTATTCCATCTAGAAAGAATAAAATTTTCAACAAATAATTCTGGGAAACCTGGATATCCATATGCACAAGAATAAATTTGTTTATCTACCTCACATCATATGCAAAAATAAACTCAGGATAAGAGTTAACATTAAAAACTCTGGGTAACTATTCATGACTTTGGATTTGGCAATTCATTCTTAGATATGACACTAAGGACACAAGCAACTAAAGAAAAAAACAGAATATTTGGACTTTCAGGGAATTAAAAACTTTCATGCATCAAAGAACTACCAAGATGATGAAATCCAGCCCTCAGGATGGGAGACAATATTTGTAGAAATCCGGAATATGTAAAGAACTCTTACAATTCAATAAGAAAAAAAAAGAAAGGGACGCCTGGGTGGCTCAGTTGGTTGGACGACTGCCTTCGGCTCAGGTCATGATCCTGGAGTCCCGGGATGGAGTCCCGCATCGGGCTCGGCTCCACGGGGAGTCTGCTTCTCCCTCTGACCTTCTCCTCGCTCATGCTCTCTCTCACTGTCTCTCTCTCAAATAAATAAATAAAATCTTAAAAAAAAAAAAAAAGAAAAGAAAAAAGAAAAACAACCAGATTTTAAAATAGACAAAAAACTTAGACTTTTTTTTTCAAAGAGGGTATAAAAAATGGCCAAAAAGAATATGGAAAGAATTTCAATATCATTAGCCATAGGGAAAAGCAAATTGAAACCCCACTAAGATATCACTTCACACCCCCAGTAGATGCTATAATAATAAAAAAGAAAGGAAGGAAATAGGTGATGGTGAGGATATGGAAAAATTGAAACCCTCATACATTTTTAGTAGGAATGTAAAATACTACTACTGCTATGAAAAACATTTTGGAAATTGCTCAAAATTTAACATAGGATTAGTATATGATCCACCATTCTACTCCTAGGTATATACCTAAAAGAATAAAAAACGGGTTAAAACAAAAACTTGTACGAAAAAATACTGATAACAGCATTATTTATAATATCCAAAAAATAGAGATGGTCCAAATGCTTATCAACTGATAAAAGGCTATACAAAATGTTGTATTACATGTAACGGAATATGGAATATGATTCAGCCATAAAAAGAAGTATTGATACACTGCTGCAATATGTATGAACTTGAGACAGTATGCTAAATGAAAGAACCCATACATGAAAGTCCATGTATTGTGTGAGTCCATGTATATGAAATGTGAAGATTAGTCAAATGCATAGAGATAGAGAGCAGATTAGTAGGGGCCAGGGGCTAATGGGAAAGAGGAGAAACTGCTTAATAAATATCACTTTTATTTAGGAGGTGATGAAAATGTTCTGGAATTAGATGATAATACAACTTTGTGAGTTCACTAAAAATCACTGGGCTTTATGATTTAAAATGGTTAAAATGATGAATTTTATATTAGGTGAATTTTATGTCAAAAAATTGAAATTGCACATTAAAAGTGTAATGAAATACTGAGTCACAACAATTGACACTGAAAAATTACTTAACCTTAAAAGAAACTTCTTTTGGACATATAAAAAAGAGTATTTAAGAAAAAGAAAAAATAGATTATCATCAGATTTTACTAGTAACATCCCAAGTTAAAAGAAAATTAAATGAGATACTTAAGATACTCAAGAAAAGAAAATATGACCCCAAATTTTATAACCAGCAATAGTGACTTTCAAGTATAAAGAGCACAAATTGTTTTCAGCCCTTAAGAACTCAAGAAATGCTGTTCCTGTGAACACTCCCTGAGTAATTTACTACAGAGTGAGCTTCAGATAAAAAAAAATTAAGAAAGGTATCAACACAAGATCTGATGAGCATTGCATGTATTTTTACCACAGGATTAAAGTAAGAATTGAAAGGATCTTATATATCCATGTGCCTATATATATATATATATATATATATGTGTATATATATATATATATCTCCATGTGCTCTAGTTGTAAAGTTGAGTCCATTTGGGTAGTTCATACTTTTCCAGAAATTTGTCCGTTTCACTGAAGTTTTCAAATTTATTGACACAAAGTCAGTTGTACTCATCTCATTCATATATTTTAGTATTTGTTGAATACTTAGTTTCATCTTCTTTTTAATTCCTAATATCAGTTCATGTGGGCTTTCTTTTTCTTTTTCACTTTATAAATCTTGTTCAAGGTTTATCATTTTTATTAGTCTTCACTAAAAAATAACATTTACCTTTGATGACACCCTACTATATTGTCTCCACTGATTCTGGCTCTTAACTTTATTGTTTCATTTCTTATACTTCTTTGTCTTTGTTCTTAATCATTTTTTAAATTTCTTAAGTTCAACAGTTAATTCATTAATTTTTAGCTTTTCTTTTATTCCAATAAGCATTTTAAGGCTATAAATTTCCCTCAAAAAAGCACTTTACCTTCTTCTCAAAAATTTTATAACTATTATTTAAGCTATCATTAATTTTCAATTATGACTACTTATTTGGACTTGTTGTAGCTCCAGATTTTCTCCCCATTGTGATCAGCATATGGGCCAATAAAATCCAGCCTGTAGGTCTCCGCTGATTATTGATATTTCCAAAAGTAAAACAGAGTCTCCTGCATCTCTTAACTCTGTACATATTATTTCCTGTCATTTGTGTTCTTTAAGGAACTCCCTTGCACTCTGCCACAT
Source organism: Lontra canadensis (assembly GCF_010015895.1). Taxonomy (NCBI): domain Eukaryota; kingdom Metazoa; phylum Chordata; class Mammalia; order Carnivora; family Mustelidae; genus Lontra; species Lontra canadensis. The sequence continues at coordinate 951,139 of NW_022631013.1, read as the reverse complement.
CTTTGGAAACATTGTATTACTTTACACACAATTGCTTTTTCTGAAGTTTCCCTTATATTACTAAAAATAAAAGCACAATAAAGAGTAGGAATCAAAAAAAATAAAAAAGGAAAAAGCATAGCAATTATTCCTATAAACATCTGTGATACTCAATTCTTCCAGAGGGCAGAGCTCCTAAATGGTCTTTTCTCTCAGTTTGAAGGCCTAACACAATGCACTACGTCTTGAATTGTAAATAAATGTATGATCGCGTTTCTGATTGGAAGAGCCTGGCAAGTTACTAGAAACCAATTTAAGAAAATCTACATACTATCAATAAAATCTCATCGTCTAATATGAACATATGATTTAAGTTTTCTATTGTTTAAAAATTCTAGAATCAGATTTTGTTAAAAATAGTTTTTACCTAGTGAAAAAGCAAGCTTATCTAATTTCTTACAAAAACCTTGAAGAGGGCAATGGACACTCTAGTTTTAGTAGCTTTCTGAAGAACTAGAGCTGAATATTACAAAAAGAAATTTTGTTGTGTGTGTGTGTGTGTGTGTGTGTTTTGTTTTGTTTTGTTTACAAAAAGAGTTTATGAAGTTAATTCTTTACAAGTGCAACTTTAGTTGCTGTGAATTTTTGTCTTTATCAGTAATAAAACATCAAAGAGAAAAAAAAAGCACTGCTCAGTCAAGAAAATAGAAAGAAATACTTTTCCATGGCTTCAAAATCAAGCTTATTCACACACATCATGCAGGACATCAACATGATTTCTTTGTTGGAATGTGCTCAAAGTAGAAATTTATCTCCTTGTGTTAACCTAAATACCATGGGACTTTTAATGACCATGCTTCTTTATGCCTAATCTAAGAGATGAGGCCTCCAACCAGCTCAATTCCCTGATATCCCACTGAGGCTGTGAATCACCACTGACTCAAAACATACCCCCTGGTGAATCCTTCATGCACACTTTCCTCAGCTTTTTAAATCTGACAGATCAGTTGGGTACAATTGCACAGGTGGAACATTTAGGCTTAATTTCTTTTTTTCATGTTCTCTCTGTCATTCTCCCCTTCAACATCAGACTCATTGTTTATGCTACTAAGAAAGTCTTTTTCTTTTTTAATCTATTTCATTCCCTTCATTCTTGTATCTCCTCCCCTTCTCCCTTTTTTCTTGTCTCCCTCTCCTTACTTTCAAAATATCTATCACTTTCTGTCTTTCTCCTTTTCCTTCTCTGCTATTCTCTACCAATGTATAGTGTTAGTACTAAACTTCTCACCTCTTTCCCTTACCAAAGTTCAATATAATCGACTTGGTGAGAGGATATATAAGTGAGATGTCCTTCTAAATCTTGCTTCCTGTTGTCAGGCTAAAGGAGAGAACAGGATAAATCTCAAGCTTCAGTTTTTAAAAAGGTGTAATTTTCTTAGGAGCTTGAATTTGATTCTTCTCAAGTATTATCCTAAAGTACATTCATTTCACTTCGAACTGATGTGTATCCTCATCAGTCAGAGTTTAATTCTTCCTAGAGCCCAGAATAACTTCTCTCTACTCGATTCTGTCTTTGGCCACTCGTTATGCTCTCTTGTCAAAGTTGCAGTGTACTTCCTTCCATTTACCACAGTTGGTCTCTCTTCTTTTCTCTTCATGGTTTCCATGCTGAGTAATCTTTTCTGGATAGGCCTAATCTATTTTTTTTCCCTGCAAGAATAGACACTGGGGATCTAATTATGGTAGTCACAACTTCTCTAATAAATATGTTAGTTTTGAGCATGATGTGTGATGTTTCTAGGAGTCTTCAGTGAGAACTGAATTACCAGCTCAGTCCTGCTACTTTATTGCTTGGGTGTCATATTTCTGAAGCTATTCTAAAAAGGGTTCATTTTAGTTATATAGTGAAAAGTGGATTTTTAAAAATTTTTTCTTATATATGGTCACTGACATTAATTGAACATCTACCATGTAGCAGGTCTTATTCTAAGTAGTTTATGATACAAAACAGGTATTATTCTAAGTGTTTTTTAATATGCTATCATTTAATCCCCACAGAGACTCTGTGAAATTGGTAAAATTTTACATTATACATCAGCAGAAGTGGAGGCACAGGGAGAAGTCTGAGGTCACATGCCATCTGAACCATGGTGGTCGAACCCCAAGTCTTCACTCTTAATCGTTATTCCACAGCTGCTTGCTTGGATAATCACAAAGAGCTTGATTTTGGGAATTTCACATTTAAATAGCAAGTGCCAAGTGTTTTATTATTTGGTTAGCTGCCCTTCTTACCGGCCCTGAGGAATACAGAAAATATTGTCATTTAATTTTATGGCTGGTGAAAATTAAGCAGTTTGATTTTAAGTTTCTTGATGTTCCCTAGTAATGATTCCCAGTCTGCTGCTTTACAGACCAGCAAACATTTTACTTCTCCAGATAGCATGAGGCATTTGGACTTTACTATTAGAAGAGTAGTCATGGTATCATTATTAATGCAGTATTTGTAAATTTCTTACTGGGAGGAAAACAAAAATTAGAGATGTCTAAAGAAAAGCACATGTAGCTATTCAAATAGTCTTACAAATAACTACAAATAAAAACAGAAGACTGAAAACATTCTTTATGCAGCAAATCCCCACATGTACTTAACTAGTACTTATAAAGTGCCTCTTATTTGCTAAGCATTATGCAAGGTACAATGAGAGGATGGGCATCAATAGGAAAGGGACTCCTTTCAGATAGAGGGCCTTATGAGTGTCATTTGTGTATATAATTGGTCACACCTAATCTTCTCTCAGGGGTGTGGTTGATGACTAAGAGAACTCAAAGAATCATTATGGAATATCACTTAATAATAGAACATGATACCCTCATGACTGTCAATTCTTGCCTCAGTTGTCTCATGTACAAAAATGGGAGAAACACAAATATGGGTAGAATAGGAAAGAAAAGAGTTAAATGCAAATGGAAATTGTGACAGAGGCCAAAGCAAAGAGTACAATATAAAGAAGGTCAGATTTATTAAGCCCTCCATTAACGAGCTCTGCCGGAGTTGCTCTCACTTCCCCATTGTCAAGTCCCTGTTCAACAGTAGGGATAGAGTTATTGACAACAGACCTCAGGAGCATCCTCTAGATACTTGAACTAATGTTTATTTTAAGACTTAGAGTGTAAGAGAGATATTTAAATCCCACAGTTATTTAAAATTAGCTCTTGAGAAGATGACTTTCAGATTTTCCCCTTAAGCTCTTCATTGTGATTTGCTGCCATCCTGGAAATCTTATAATGGCTGATAAAGAAATGTGTCAAAAGGGCACCTGTTTCCAGACACTCAAAGGGAAGGGCAGGGAAAATGTTACTCACCTAGTTAAACCAACCACAAAGTTCCTGGAAAGCCTACTGACAGCTTAATCAAATGGTTATGGCAATTTTAATTCCTTGGACTGTTTCTGGCTTGCCCTTCAGTAAGTAAATGAAACTTGGACAAGCATGAGTTTTCAGTGTCATCTTTGGAAGAGGAAATGTCAGCACATTTGTTATACCAGAAGAATTAAAACTCCTTGACTATAATTCATCATGTATGTCTACTCAGAGAAAGGCAGATGGAAAATTGAGGATATTGGAAGTTGAAAGAAGAGGACAATTTTTTGTTTTAAAGGAATAGGAAAAAAACATCTGAGTTTGGGCCTCCATTGTCCAGGAGCTTATCTTTGTATTTCAGCTTACTTATTTCTGGAGACAAATATTTAAGACACATAGGGTCATCCAGTCCAATTACTGACACAGGACTGCTTTACCACAATGGCCCTGGCAGTTTATCTAGACTCTATATGGACATGTCTAATGAGAGCAAAGCCCACCATGGAAAATATCCATTTACTCAACTGCTTTATAAGTTGAACAGTTTGAAAATAAATAAGGGCTTTCTTATTTCGAGAAACTTCTATCCATCTTAATAGTGGCCCCAGACTTACCTCATATACAGGACTGACCTTCACATTTTTTGAAATAGCTGTCAGTCAAACTCAACCATGCCACTTCTTGCAGCTAAAATCCTCAAATCTTGGTGTTAAATAATCTCAATTCTTTAATATGTTGTTCATAATATAAAGTTGTTATACTCTTCACTATTCTGGTCACAGCTTGGAAGTGATTTTAATTTTCAGTGTTTCTTTAAAATGTGTTCAGCACAGTGAGAAAGAGAAAAGCAACCTCTCTCACCCAAAGGCAGACCTGGCACTATCAGAGAGGTCTCTTTGTTGCTGCCAGGAGCTGGCCTGGAACTCACAAAACATATGTTCAACTCTGTTGAACATAAACAATTTCACAGAATGCCAACATAAGACAAGGCCACTCTGACATGATGGATTAAGCCAAAACAAAAACCACTTTGTAGACATTAAACAGAAATGACCAAACATCTTTACCCCAACTAATATGAGTCCCTGCTGGTTGTTCGTTTCTTTCTTTATTAACTACGGCATTGGCCTCACTTTAATCCTCCCACCTTCTCTATAAAAATTACTAAGATAACTATTCATAAAGTTGACAACAGGACAACAGAAAGGCAAAAAATATTTGATATAGGATCTGAGAGACTAAGAGCAATAATAATTGTAGTACTACTTACTGTTACTACTACTACTACTCTTCTTACTACTAATAACAACACAAAATTAGAGCCAATATTCACTAAATACTTGGCCATGTGCTAAATAATTTGCTTATGTTATCTCTTTAATGTGTCCAATTTGTGAAACAAGTAGAGATATAATCATTTTACATTAAAAAAAAAAAAGTACAGCCTGTCAGAGGTATTAGCCCAAGATCACTAAAAGGTAATAATTAAGTATAGAAACCAAGATCCAAATTCACATGCCAAACTTTTACTCACTCAGCCGAAGTCAGTGAGTGGGACTGACATTCTTGAAGTGATTTGTCTAATCAAAAGAAGGATGCCTTTTGAAATTTGTCTGGCCAGAGGATATGGGTGTTGTAAATCCTCAAAAAGGTACCTGTGTGCCAACTATGAATCCTCTTACTACAGAAAGAATCCATGCCAGTCTTGGCTTAAACATCTTCTTTGAAGGATTTTCATAAAGTTTGGATAATTTTTATTATTTCTATTAACTCTCATTTCCAAATAGATCTGCCAATCTTTACATGCCAAGTACCAACTAAAAGGTTGTTCTGTATCAGCCAAATTATCATTTTGTTCCATCTTTCACTAACCTTCCACTGCCTCATCAAAAATTGGAAATATTGGTACCCAAATTCTACTGTGTAATCAGAGGTATTGTTCATCTCCATGATCTTATTCTGACCAAGAAGATGATGCTATTTTATAGAATCTTTTGCAGCCCACTTCTGGAAATTCAAATAATCTGCTTGGTGATTTGTGTTGATTGAAAAGGAAAGATTATAATGTAGTCATGCTTATTAGAAAAGGTGAAGAGCAAAATAACTCACCAAACACATATTTTCCTTCATGAAAATTCACAAAATTACAAATATTACAAAATTACAAAAATAATTAGCAACACTTCACTGCACCAAAGACACTGGATGAAACCCCAAAGCTTATGTTCAAGAGAACTCCAAGTCCTTTCTAGAAAAACAAAATAAGGTGACCTGTATGGTTCACCTTTTCCCAAAGAAAGTCAATAAGCTCTGTTAATAATTTCAGAAAATAGCTAAGTTCACTATGTCAATTTCTGAGAATTAGAATTTAGTTGTTCAGTTACTAAGATAATAACAGTTATTTGGCTCCTGTATTGTTCCAAAAGGTGCCAGGCTGAAAGCTTTGAGAATATCATTTTCTCTGAGTATGCTAAATCACATATAATAAAGGACAGCTTCAGGGCAAATGACTCCACCTAGAATTTGAAAACAGTACTACAAACTAGCATAGCCCAAAGGCCAATGATCTATGAAAAATGAGAAATAATGCCACAGGCAAGTGAGATGCGATTTTGTTAAGTGGTGAAAAGAACACAATGCGAAATGTCAAAGAATGAGAGATATGGAAAAGGTCTCAGATATAATTATATAGCTATATAATATTTCATTTTAATATACCTCTTATCCATTTACTGTAAGCCGAATGAAGACAGGGACATGACAGCCTTGACCATTTTTGTATTATATTCTCCTTAAGAGAATAAGTGGAGAATAAAGTAATGAAAATCCACCCACTCTCTTGCAAGGTATATCTATTATTTTGTGGGCCCAGCATTCAGTCCACATTTACCTCACAGCAGGGCTTCTGTTTTCCCAAGGGACTTACAGGTTTTCTATTTTTAGCCTATGTTGCAGGTGAGGTGATCACCCCAACCCTTCTCTCTGGACAAAATGGTCTGTCGCACAATCTAATGAGAACTCATCAGCACATTCCATCTCTCTAAGTGTAGTAATCTATTTGGGGAAGGGCACATGACACAAAAGAGATCACTACAACTAAATTTCATGATTTGGGGTGACCTTGGAAGCTGGGGTTCTTGGTTGAATAAAAACCTGCATATTTTGAAGGCGTGGTAAGTTCCTCCCTGATAATGCATTAACATAGGCTAACAAAGAGCCACTAGAGATAGTAACAAAAGAGTTAATATTACAGTCTTCCTTGTACAGTCTTCCTTGTACAGATGGAGAAAGTAGAGTTCAGAGAAGGGAAGTACCTTACACTTCCTTACATTCAATACTTTGTAGTGTAAAGAATTGTGACTAGCGCCATGGCTCCCAATTTCTAACTCTTTCCACTATGCCAGGCTGCCTTTACTGAACATGTACTAAATTTACTAAAGCCATGAAAGATTATGAAAAGGGATATCTATCATTTTATATTTAAACCAATGCAACAATTTCCTTGGAGAGAAGAACCCAAAAACTACTTCTACAAGATGCACCCCTTTTTTCTCAATTATGCTCCTCCAAATTGGAGGCAGGATTTGAGCTTCTTAGTTCATTTGGCCATTTAGCATTCTGCTGAGACTGCCCAAAGAGGAGCCAATTGTGCCCAAAGGGTAGTCTAAGAAATAAATTAGTAAAATTACTCATTGAAATTGTTATTACCAGAAATAGCACTTGTCCATTTGGCAGGTAATTTGTAGTAATGTTTAGTAATTGATAGCAATTTCTAGTAATTAAATGTTGAGCCATTTCTTCACTTAATATTGGTTTCACTTAGTGAACCCAGTACTAAGAAAAGGAATTAGTGTTTGATAGCCATGTCTGTCATTTAAATGCTTTACTAAGCAGAGAAAGTAGAGTTAAGGAGGAACTGGGGAATGTACAGGGTTGGATTGCCTAAGTGGTTTTGTATTAAAGTAACTATCCCTGATTATATGATTAATAAACATTGGGTCGGGTGAAAGAAAAAGAATATATAACTGGAATGCATTGGGCCTTTAATGAATATGAATTTCCAGCTTTTTGGGTTAACTCCAAACTATATTTTCTACAGGGATAAAATAATTTAAATCTACTTAAAGGTTCTATGAATGATATTTAAGAGCATTCTGCTAATTGCAATTATGATAATGTATGGATTAATAGATCAGAATGGAATTTCTTTTGCTAGGATGAAATTTCCTTTGCAGTATACTTTCATTTTGGTTGATCAAGGAGTAAACTAGTAACCAAGATTCTATCTACAACATATTGAATATTGCACAATTGTAGAAGGGTTCTATATAATTACTCAATTGACAAATAAAAGCTCTGATTGACTTAAAATACCATTAATCTGTTGCATATAAGCTGTATAAAACTTAAGATATAAGTTTAAGCTGAGGGTTTGCAAGTATATATATCACAAGTTACAAATTTTCAGTCAAGTATTTTATTTTCTCTTTTAAGTGCTGACCACTGGATCTACCTTCATATCTGTTTGTATCTTCTTTTGTCCCATTTTTTCCCCTTTTGCCAGTCCATTTGGCAAATGTAGCATTTTGTGGGATATTGTTTATGGTTGCTTCATGACCTACTGCTCAGGGTTGTTGTGTTTTTTGTTTTTTGTTTTTTTTTGCAAAAGCCCTTCGAAATACTACAGCTCTAATAACTTAAGTTCTATAGTGTTTCAACAATCTTGAGAAGTCCACACGACGCTGACAGGCATTTTTCAGTATTCATTCCTTCTAAGTACATGACAAAAAATTACATATTAGTAATTTAAAATCTAAATATTTCAAAGCACGCAGAGTTGAAGCAATCTCTGTTTAATAGGAAGTGCCAGAACTACTCCCAATCCAGATTAGAGGTTGCTATACAACTTTGTCTTCTAGACCCTTTTCATAATATGGGTATTTGTGGTCTCGGTAAATCATTGAAAATGCCAATTTTATTCATTTTGATTTCTAAATATCTGAAAGAAAACAGTATTTTGGCACCATCAATGAACTGGGATGATTTTGAAAGGAAGGAACACTTCATTCCTAAGCCCTTGAACTCTTAAATCCTCCTTGGTTATTGATCTATTTAAATGCATAGTGGTTGAGTTATCATCAAAATATAATAACCTCTTTTGCCATTGAAACCAAGCAACTATATTTAGGTCAGGAGAAATCTAGTTACATAGCTTGTGTATATATATATATATATATATATACATATATATATATATTTACATGGCAATATAGATGTATATTATTAAAAGCATGGTTACTTCTACATAAAAGTGTGAAGTAAGGGAAGTCAGCATCTAGTTTCTGCCTATTTTATATCTCTTCTTTCACATCCCTTTCCTTTTACTCCTGTAGCTCAGACTATCTACACTGCTCTAAACCAGCTTCCTCCCTCCCATAACTCTCTTCCTATAGCAATATCATGCATTCTGAAATAAGTACTCCTTTCTCTTCACAGCAAATAATTTGGAAGGACAAAGCAATTTATTTCTGATAGGACAAGACATATCTTTTAGATATGAGTCTGACTTTTCTGTCTATAGAGCCCCAACCAGTCCCACTACATAAAAATTTAAGAAATGTTGGGTTCCAGAACCTATATACCATAATGCCTGAGCAGGGAGCCCAGTTAACAGCAAAGGAGGTACAAAGCCAAGCTCATGACCATGGGGTGAACTCATCATGGAACATATAGTACCATCCAGAAATTGGTAAAACATCAGAACTGGGGTACCAGCTTGGAAGTAATACTTCATGAAGACAAAATACAATCCTCTAGACTACAGTTTATCCACTGAGTCACTAACATTTTATATGTAGCTGTGTCCCCAGATGGAATATGTGGGTCTAGGAACCAAGATGTGGAAGCACCCATGGTCTCATTTAGATTACTCCCAGTAACCCACTTGGGGATTTGTGTTTCCTATATATGCAATTCCGGGCTCTGTAAGTTTACAGTTCTTGGTTCCCAAAAGGGAAACCTTTCTGCCAGCAAAGACAGCAGAGTTCCCCCTGAATTATAAGTTGTGCTGGCCATCTGGGGTCAGTAGGTGAAAAAAGCATTGCCCTGGCAGGGATAATAGACCATAATGATCAGGGTGGCCGGGGGGCGGGGGGGTGGTGTTCTACACAATAAGAATGGAAAGAATATGTTTGACACTTTAGTGATCCAGTTGGTTACTTCTGTGCTCCTTTGCCTAAGAGTAAATGGGCAAGGGCAACCACCCTAGCCTCAGAAGGTCTGGTGACCAGGAACTCAGCTCCAGCAGAGATACTAGGGGAGAGTAAATGGAATATAATATGGATGGTAGAAGAAAGAGATGATGAAGAGCATTTGCTTCCACCACACTCCTGATTGGCTACAGTAGCAGGAGCTGTAGCCTCCTACTAACCTTTCAAGTTTTCCCTATGAAGATATATCTACCAGAATCCAGGAGATAGCAGCTTCTGGAATTTTTATGAAGGCAATGCAAGCAGGCAAGAGATGGACGCAGAGATGGACCATGGTGGACACTGATATGTTGCTCAAATTCTCTTTCATTGGAGAACTTGTCCCCCACCAATCCCCTCAGCAGCTGGGAGTGCTGACAGTGATCAGTCTTCAGCAGTCAGCCCTTCTAGGGATTAACTCAGTTGCAAAGAGCCTTCTTGGTGAAGGGGCTGGTCCTTCTCTAGGTAGCCTGCATCCAAAACTAATCTATGAGGAACTAAAAGGTCAGACTATTGGTCTAACTTGAAACAACTCTGAGGGCAATCCTAACTCCCAAACCTCCCATGTTACCAACTGCGGTTGTCATTGAGCCTGCATCATGACTCAGCTTATTTCTCCACCTAATCATCCCTTCCCTCCTCAATTCCACAGGTACTAATTGCAAGAGCACTCCTTAGTAAACATCCTGCAAGCTAAACTCTGTTTCAGAGTTTCATTCCTGGGGTACCCAACCTGTGCACATGTCAATCAAAGTAGTGATTTATACAACTATCCCAGCTGATGACAATACATCCAATTTATTTAGACTTAGGTTAGAATCCCAATGTATTTCTTGAACCTTTTACAGGATATATAAATAGGTAACAAACCACTGACCAAGTCTTCAGCCTTCTAAAAGATACCACCAGATGACCAACATTCTCTTTAAATTAAGTACAGGCCTTATGTGTTTTTTGGCTAAGTGTAAAATATGTTCAGAGGGGGTTTAATGTCAATTTCAATGGTTATTATTTTGAAGTATTTTTCTAAGACTTTTCACTGTATTTGCCTGCCCCAAAAAGGGCAGACCTTAATACATTTTAATGCCACTAGGAGATAGACTATCATTTCTAAAATTCTGATTTTGTACAATTTAAATAAAATTTTAAAAGAGTATCTAATTTTGTTGTAGAAAAATAAAACCTTTATATTTACATTAAATCCCAAGCACTTATCAAATACATTACCATTTGAGATATAGCAAAAGCCAGTTAAAGATATAGATTCTGAACTCTGTCTCAGACTTTGAAAACCAATGCCCTAGACTATTTTATTTCCAAAATCTCATTGTTGGTTACATTTTTGTTGTAATTAACAACTTTTCCATTTTACCTCTTTCTCATTTTTAAGTACTTTTTTATGGAAATAAAACATATAAATTATACTCATATAAAACTGTGGGTCTGTTCAAATTTCACAAAGTAACACAATTTTTAAAACATGACCCAGATAAGTAGAACATAAATAGTATCCCAGAAGCCCCTCTTGTGTATTTTTGTAGTCACTAGTTACTATCACTAAAGACATCATCAAATAGTTTTGTCTATTGGTAGTAGCATTTAAAAAAATCTCTCTTTTTAATCCCCCCTCTTTCTGCCTGCCTCTCTGCTTACTTGTGATCTCTGTCTGTCAAATAAATAAAATAAAATAAAAAGAATCTTACATGCTCTTTTGTATCTGGCTTCTTTTATTCAATATCATGCTTCTAAAAGTCATCCATATTATTACATGTATCAATACTTTGTTCATTTTCATCAACACATAATACTTCCTTGTATGGATAGTCCATGTATTTTTCTTATCTGTTCTCATTTCCAGTTCTTTCAATTTTGCTATTGTTTCTAAGAAATGATAGTCCACAGCACTAAACTCACAAACTTTATTGTGTGCAGTATGCATGCAGTATTCATCCTTTACTGACTTGTTTCTTTTTTAAAGATTTAATTTATTTATTTGACAAACGGGGTGGGGAACACAAGCAGGGAGAGCAGGCGAGGGAGAAGCAGGCTCCCCACTGAACAGGGAGCCAAATGCGGGGCTTGACCCCAGGACCCTGGATCATGACCTGAGCCAAAGGAAGATGCTTAACAACTGAGCCACCCAGGTGTCCCTACTGACTTGTTTTTAAGTATATGTCAATTTTTAAAGAGAAGTACACATCACAAGAAAAATAACACAGACTAAGCATTTATCATTTGCATGGATTTCCTATGTAATCTAAATAAGAGAGATAATAATAGTACAAGAACAACAGTTATTGAACACCTATATGTGCTAGACACTTTTCTAAATATAATTCATGTTTTAATTCTATATTCTATAAATTCTATCTATAAGTTACATAAAAATTAAATGAATTAAATTTTTATGTAACTTATTTTATAGATAACAGAGGCACAGAGAGATTACCTAACAATGTACCAAAGTTCACAAAGCAATTAAATAGCAGAGTCAAGATTTGAATCCAGAAACCAAGATCTAGAGATTGAGCTCTAAAAAAAAAAAAAAAAACAAAACCATTTATATATTTGAGAAAGAAAGACAGAGAGTAGAACAGGGTCAGGGGGTTGGCCAGAGGGAGAGGGAGAGAGAATCCCAAGGAGACTCCATTTAGACTGCAGAGCCCCACAGAACTCCATGGCACGACCCTGAGATCATAACCTGAGCTGAAACCAAGAGTCAGATCCTTAACTGACTGCGCCATCCAGGTGCCCTTAGAGACTAAACTCTTATTATCTTCACTGTGCTTTCTACATTAATGTATATTCTACATTATACATCCCTGTAATATGTTGTGCATTTCAAACTAAGGCCTAGAGAGTTCAAGCAATTTTCTTGCTTGCTAGAAAAATGGTAAAGACAGGGTGTGAGTCAAAGCAGCATGGCTACACCTCCTAAACACCTGCTGCTCTACCACTCCCCTTGAGCCACGGTGATACCCATAGTATTTATCACACATCCCAATGCATAATAAAGGAGCAACACATTTTAATGAATTACTGAGTAATTAAAAATGTATATACATAACATGGTGAAAGATACTACGGAAAGTAAGAAGAAAGGCAAGAATAGGGAAAAAGTAAGGGAAATAAACAATATTTTTATATGTTTAATATATTTTTTATATTTATATATATATTTTTATATTGCACACACTATGATTTAGGTCAGGGATGGCCAATAGGTTTTAAAGCTCCAATCATTTGGCATTTCATGTCCAGAGCTCTAAGATGAGGATCCTGAAGTCCTACTAAAGCTTAGGGAGGAAAGAATTATGGCTACAATCTAGAGAAGTAGGGTCCAGGGAATCACATTAGCACATATTCTATATGGGTGCCATAGTTTTACTGAGGATGATATCCTAGAAACTTTCACAAATACTACTTCAAATAATTTACCTAAAGATCCAGAAAGGTAGATTTAATTATTCTCATTTTTCACACTTATCACAGTGAGCATTGCATAATGTATAGACTTGAATTGTCAGATCGCTATGCAATACACCTGAAACTAATACAATATTTTATGTCAACTATACTTTAATAATACCATTAAAAATGTGTAAGGATACTGAGAGGTACATTTAATTATTTCCACTTTTCAGATGAAGAAATTAAAGTCATTGGAGCCTTGGTCTTTTCTTATAACCTAATGATGGACTGAGGAAATAGGGACCTGACCTATTTCTTATAACCTAATGATTGACTAAGGAAATAGAGACCTGAAATAGGGTTCTCCTGACTCTAACTCATATTCTTGGTCTGGCAAGTAAGTTCAAATTCAGGTAGCTTCCAGGAGATCATGGAGAGACTCAAAATGAAAGGATTTGCTGCTTCCTTCCCTCCCAAAGGAAAGAAAGTTTTCCAGAAGATAAACCTTGTTTACTGGTTATAGCTGTTCTGTCAAAGAACCATTGAGGTAGTTTTAGGATATAATAGGAGTGTTTTCCAGGTCAGACAGACATCCAGATTCAGGCACTTTATAAGTTTAACAAACATTTACTGTCTGTGCTCCACATGACTTCAGACCTCAGAAGTATTACTCAGTACCTACATAAAACACCTCCATTTTTTGTACAGTAGATAGTCAACTATTCCAGAATAATTATCTCCTTGCCAGCAGCACAAATCTTAAGAAGGTAGTTTTTGCAAGAATGGAAAACCTTTGTTCCCTGCCACTATCCCTTAATACTCAGTAATCCTGAGCACCAGGAGTATAACAGAGCAATTAACTTCTGACAATGGTATAAATTTAGGCTTGTTAAAACAAGGATTATTAATATTCCCATGGGTTATCACCCTGACCTAACTTACCCAACCATAAAGTACAATAAGACACAGGCCTATAATTTTGTGGCTCACATAAAATGCCCAAGGAAAAAAAAAGAGAGAGAGAGAGAGAAATACATGAACATAGTATAAGAGACTAACAAAGTGAAATGCATTAGTCATATTTTAAAGAGCTGGGACTTTGCATTTTATTTTAAAACTAATAACTGCAACAATATTATAATGATTGTATTAACTTCTTATGGGCTGTGATGACATTGTGCTTATAATAGACTAGTCATTAAAATTCCAGAAGCCTCAGCTGTAGCCTATATATGCTTTTTTTTTTTTTTTTTAATGACCTCTCTGGGCTTCTCTAAAAAAAAAAAAAAAAAAATCCAAAATGATTTAATTGTGTCATTGCAACTTAGTGACCCTGTCTTGGAGGTAATGTTACGACTGGTTCTCCTACATGCATTCTTTTTAAGAAGCAAGGTAAATTTGACAAGTAAAGCAGAGAAATGCAGATGTACTGGAAGGAATTCCAGCTTTTGAGATTTGAGTTCCAAACTAATTTTGTCACCAAAGAGCTGTGGGACTTCAGCAAATCTCACCTTCTCTGCCTTTCTCTGTTTCCGTAACAGTAAGAGAGATAAGAATGCTGAAGCCATGGTGTTTGTCTCTTTACCCCAGAGCACAAAACAGAGTAAGTGTCTAATACATTCCAATGCTGGAGAAATTACATTAAGGAATTATAGACGGTATCTTAAGGTATCTGGCATAGTAGGAACTGAATAAATGGTGGCTGCTAAAGCTATTATGTGTCAATCATTAAAGCTTACTAGTGTTGGATGGTCATCAATATTTTTGGGAGACAACATGTAAAGCTTCTTCACAAAGCCAAATCACACATACAAAGAAAAAAATTTAGGGAAAAGATCAGGTCAGAATCAATCGCTCTGTATGTATATTGCTATATACTAATTATTTAACTCATGGTTTTATCCCATTTGATTTTTTTTTTTCCTCCCACTGCAGGATCAGACTGTTAATACACTTAATGAGGCAAAGAAGCATAGCAGTATATCTGAGCAATTAAAGCCCCTTCATTCAGACAGTAATAAAACCTGCAATTGTCTCCTTTCTGCCTGGCGGAACAACCTTATAGTTTATTGAACAAGTGAGATTTTGATCCAGCTCTAACACTTCTCAAAAGTCTCTGAACTTTGCTGTGCTCATCTAACTCTCAAAGAGGATTTTTTTAATGAAAAGGATCACAAATCAATATTATCAGGACATATCTAGGTTCAGGACATTTTCTAAGCGTAAGTGTTATAGGCAACAATCCCAGTGAAACAGACTTCTCTCATTTTCTGCTCCAAAATTTGCTTCCCGTGCCCCCCTTTCTAAACATGAAACAAATAGAGCAATACCCAGGGACAGCCATGTTTTTATTCTACCCTAAATGTGGCATTCTTTCCTGGCAGTCAAGTCACCTCCCTTATCAGACCTTTGTGTGATTTTTGTTTTGTTTTGCTTTAAAGATTTTATTTATTTGAGAGAGAGAGCATGAGAGTGGGGTGAGGGGCAAAGGGAGAAGCAGACTCCCCACTGAGCAAGGGGCCTGACACAGGGCTCAATCGCAGGACCCTGGGATCATGACCAGAGCTGAAGGCAGACACTTAACCAAGTGAGCCACCCAGGCACCCATTAGATGTTTGGACTAAAAAAACTCCTCACCTTCATTAAACATACCTTGTCTGGTATGTGTGATATTAGAAATGGCGAATATAAATTGGCCTCCTTTTATTTTGAACTTTAACATTGACCATTTATTTGCACCAAATAATACCTTTTGGAGTAATATATACACGTTTAAGGGAGTTCTGGAAAACTGCAAAGGGAAGCTCAAGAGTGCTGTAAATTGAGTAAAAGTTTAGAAGTTCAGTTAATGAAGCTGGAATTCTGTTCCCAATTAGAGCAATTAAAAGGATGATTTGGGGGGGCGCCTGGGTGGCTCAGTGGGTTAAGCCTCTGCCTTTGGCATGGGTAATGATCCCAAGGTCCTAGGATCGAGCCCCACATCGGGCTCTCTGCTTGGCGGGGAGCCTGCTTCTCTCTTTCTCTTCCTGTGTCTCTGCCTACTTGTGATCTCTCTCTCTGTCAAATAAATAAGTAAAATCTTAAAAAAAAAGAATGACTTTGCAGTCTTTGAGTAAGAAATATTACAGAAAATGGTGACAAGTTTCTCATGTTCTCTGAGGACATAAGAAAAGAAAACAGGTATAAATGGTAGAGTCAAAGACTTGGTAAAATTGTTAAAAACAAAATGGGTTCTATAAGGACAGTACATGAACTTACTTATAAGTGAACTAGGTTCTTACCTGTCTCAGGGATTTGAGTAGATGTATGTAGCCCATTACCTTCTTTGGACACTGGTTAATCCTGTGGATACGGAATCAGTGTAGAGAAGACTAAGAGCAAGAAGAATTTGGGGGAAAAGAGAAGGAGAATAAAAGGAAAAAAGAGGAGAAGCAGAAGGAGATACAGAAAGAGAAGAAATCAAACCAAGATTTCTTGGAATTTAAAAAAATCACCTGCTCCTTATGGCACAATGAAAGAGATATCAAGGTACATGTAAACATCAAACTCTCTCTCTCTGATCCACTAGCTGAATCCAAATTGTACTCAATGAGCAAGGTATCTTAGACATCCTGTCTCAATCCATTGATAGTAAATGTTTCAGGTGCCCAAAAAAACAAGCAGCCCAGCTCAATGTGATATAGAACACCATCCACTAACAAGAACATGAAATTCATCATTACCCCTCAAGTCAGAAAGAGCTTGTGGCACAGAAAATTATATGAACATTAAAAAAAAACCACACACACAAACAGTACGTTTGCACATGCATCTATTAATATCAATTCTGGACAAAGGATACGCCTCTAGAAAGCTGAAGTGCCTGAAATTACCAATCCAAAAGTAGCATCATTGAAACCTTTCTCCCCTTCTAAAGATAAACAAACAATTCAATACCAGCTTCATAATGACCACATATTTTCAGCCACAGCAGGTTGCTGCCTAGGCCCCGCAGGAAAATGACAAATGAATGCTGTTTAATATTTTGCTTGAACAGTTTTTTCTTTCAGAAAACTATTTGCAGTATGATAATGAGAAGAGCATAGCTGCAGAGAGTAGCATTTTGTAAGGATGACTACCTTTCTAGGGCATATCATCTGATCCACACTTTGTTTATCCAGAGTGAATTCAGTGGTTAAAATGATTAATTGAACCCATTTTGTGTTACTCATACTAGCTCTTGCAAAGGAGGTGATTGCTATTCTTTTCTTAGTGACTCATACAAAGACACCAGCAGTACACTGGCAATAACAAAATGACGTTTCTAAATTTAGCAGTTCATAAATCTTGTAAGACGCCAGCCACATTCAGTTTGCCCTCCCTCACGCTCGTCCTTCAGTACTTGTTCATATGTGCAAAAGACCTCAAAGTGTTAGGAGACAAGACAGAGACTTCCTCAGGGCACATCCCTCTGTTCCTCCCTCAGTAGTCACCAGCACCTCTGCGCCCTCTGGTAGGAGCAATGTGTATATTTCCCACATGATAGCTTTTGTTATCCCATTAAGATGCTAAGTCTGTCTGGTAAAAACATATACAGAATATGTGCATGTTTTCAAAAGAGTCCAACTCAATAAATTATTTTCAAGGGACATTGTGAAAATGAGTAAATTTCCTCCTGTCCTCTTATGTTATCTATTCAGTGACATGAAATACGCAATAAGTTCACAGCCTCAAGAAGTGAAAAATTTTGGGGCTCTGTCGTTTTCTGTGGTTGACATAAGGTGCTAACCAAATGGATCATGCCCTCCTGATGTCTCTTTGCCGGTTGTTCTAAAACTGCAGGGCTCCTACTGCCCTCCATGTTGTATCAACATATGACTCACATAGAGAGTGTACAATAAAGAGAATATGAGAGAATTAGGGTTGGTGTATTGAACATTTACTTGGCTGAAAAAAAGATTCCTGAGCAAAGTGACATACAGGTATTTCTTTTTAAATAGCTAATTTTAATCCCTCCTTCACATAAGCTCTTCACCATGGAGATCTTTCCATTATTGAATGAAAGAGTCCATGGTAATGTTTTCCATCTACTTGAAATGACTTTCTACAAATGGTAAGTATGTAATAAACTTTCTGCCTCTCCTCTACTTTTCTTTGCACCTCCTGTTAAAAATATATTCCTCTTCCGGTCAATGACTACAATAAAACTGTCATTTAAGAGTAAATACAATCAGCGGATGCGAGATGAGTATATCAAAAGCCCCCAAATCAACAATAAAGTTCTTTACAAAATACTAGCTTCTCAGTAGAAAAGTTGAGGTGTAGAGACATGCGAATTACAAGAAACACAAAGCTTTATTTAAAGTACGGATTGCATATTTTGTGACAGTATGGAAAAGCAGCTATTTCCAAACAACCTTTCCCCATTCATATTTTCTGTCTCTTTGTTAGTATTACACTTCTACCATTCTTTTTTAGCTTACCTACTCCTTGACTGCTCCTCTTCTGAAGACTTTTTATTGTTACAACTTTTAGAATGAAGCCAGCTGTATTAATTTTCTTAGATAGTAACTATATTTGTTTCACAGATACACCATAAATTTAGAAAAGACTTCCTGAACAAATAAATAAATAATGTCCTCTAGAGTAGGTATAACATTGTATTGGAAAATATAAACATCTAAGATATAAAATTTTGGCTGATGGAATTGACCAGATTAATCAAAACTTTCATCTCTTTTTGATATGTCATACATCTCCATTGGTAGATATGTTCTTAAGACAAGGGATTCTCAGTTACTCCTTCTCTTCTTTTTGTTTTGCCTGATGTGATTACTGTTTATACTATACCAAACAGAATGTTCTATGTTTTAGAGAAATTCAGCTGAATAAACAGTTCTTGACTTAGAGTATCTGAGATAATAAATTTCAAAGACCCAGAGTGTGATATATTATGCTTGGTAAATGACTCAAGATAATATATCTATGAAAAGCATGCAAACCCCAATGAATGCCTTTGCCTCTTCTTCAGTAAGGCATCTGGAAAACTCAATCTACAAAAAAATAAAGTCATCTGAGTCAAGTGTCCACTCTGGTTTAAGAAAATAAAGTAATCAGCTTTCCAGTTGTGTTAAAGATAATGGTTACTCCTTGGTTGGGAAGCAATGAGGTCAGATTTTATTTCTACAAAGAATCAGATGATTTCCAGGCTCCGTTCTGAAGATCTACTGGGGATAAACAAAATTTCCAATTAGGTTTGAGGACGGACAAGTCCAAAATCTACATCTTTAGATTACTTTGCCAAAATTTGCTACTGAATTTATGCCAACAATTCAACTAAAATAAGCACCACTTCCCTCGACCCACATTTTCTTCATTTTCAAACATGAATAAAATGCAATGCTACCCTGAATTTTTCTATATTGTTCTTACATCTCAAGATGAACACATATGTCCTATTTTGTAATGGATTTTAGATACTGATGGATCATTTAGAACCTAGGAATCACAGAGAGGGTTTTTTTACAACTGGCTTACCCACCTTAATCTCAAAACAATTTATCAAATAATGGATTGGATGCTAGGAGTGTAGTGACTGTGTAATTCTTTCTTTCTTTCTTTCTTTCTTTCTTTCTTTCTTTCTTTCTTTC